>NW_028241338.1:0-140000 GCF_964263255.1 Lissotriton vulgaris
GCAGCCAAATTAAGGGAAAAGTCCCCCTCCCCTCTCAAGACACCATAGCCGCGGACAAGGAATTAAGCATGGGCGAATTTTGCGGATCTCGCGTTCGCGAATTTTGCGGATTTGCGGATTCGCAATCCGCAAAATCCGCGAATTCCCGCGAATTTGCGGATTTTTTTTTTTTTTTGTGTTCGCCCGTGTTTCTGCCAGTTCGCGAGGGTTTTTACAATTTCGCAATTTGCGAACTTACCTGTCGGGTCGCAAGTTTTGCGAACTTGTTGTTTCTACATGTCCAGCCTGTTTGGGACACTCTTCTTCATCACTGCCACTCTCTGTCACCACTGCCACTCTCTGACTACTCATGCCACCCTCTGGCCCACCCATGCCACCCTCTGTTTCATCACCACACCCTCTGGTTGTCCAGTGTACATTATTTTCGGCAAAGCAAAGCACACCTTCCCTGCCTCAAGTGACCTGAATTAATTTGGGGCTGATTAATGTGTCACAGAATATTTTTTTAGCTGGCACCTGCTTCCTTAGTGCGCCCTGATTAGTGATCTTTTGCACTTGCTAAGTGCTTTCATTGTTGCAAAATTAGTTACAACACCTGCCCTGCCCCAACTGACAATAATGAATTAGGGGCTAATTAATGTGTCACTGAAAGAATTTAAAGTTCCAGCCTGGCACCTGCTTGTCTGCTCCTTTAGCTGTAAATCAGGACCTTTGTGGCATACAGTTAAGGTCAGAGCAGGGTCACACAATAGTTGCAAGCAGGCAACCGAATTCTGGAGGGCCCCCTCAGGAAGCAATACAAAGAATCGTTACAAATCATGAGGTTGACCTTTTGCACCTGCTCATTGCTTTTGCTTTTGCTGAAATCGTTTTGCGGTTTTTTTCGCGCTATTCGCGGGGCGCGGCGTCGTGCGAAACCGACCGCGGAAGCCGCCAATTCGTGCGAATGAGCATTTTATTTTTTTGCGGCTTGTTGTTTCGCGAGTTTTTTTGCAGTATTCGCGAGCCGCTTGCAGCGCAACACGCGAATTTACCCCAAGGTCGAGTACGGGCGCGGCCATTTTGTTTGCGTGACGTATTTCCGTTTCCGCCCGCTATGTATAATCTCGCGCAGTAAGCGCATTGCGAGTAGAGGTTCGCACGAGATCGCGCGGGAAATCTAGAGGTTCGCACGAGATCGCGAGGAAAATCTCGCGCGAACTGACTTTCGCGCTCGGAAACGGGCGCCGGCCATCTTGTTTTTCATTCATTTCCTGTGTCTGGGCATGGTGTTTAATCCTCTTGATATCTTTCCCATCCTTTGCTTGTTTTCAGTTTTTTTTTTACGATTTTGCTTCTTATCTATCCCTCTCTTTTCCTAGCTGTATATTTTTGTCTTTTCTGCTATTTTTCTTTACTTTTAAACTACTTTTGTAAACTCTTTTCTTTTCTTCTTCCCTATCCTATTCTTTCTTAATTTTCTACTTCTTCCTACCTTACCTGCCCAGACCATGGTCAAGCCAGGCGCCGTGAAGCTGCCCAGGCACTTGAGGGCCGCAGCGGCGGCGGGGAGTAGTGCTGGACCCAGTGGCAGGACAGCAGGCGTGAGATCGAGGGGGGAGCAGGTGACGCGCCGGGAGATATTCAGCCCGGAGGAAGTGGGCGCGCTGGTGTACTTTGTCCAGCGCCGCCTGCCCAGGACCATCGCGGGAGGCGGCAGGATCGCGGCCGGCGGCTATAACATGCGGGAGCGCCGGAAGCGGTGGGAGAAGGTGTGCTGGGCCATATCCCACCTCTACGGGGTCCAGCGCACCTACAGCCAGGTCACCCATCGCTGGACGGACCTCCTGGACCGCGAGCGCGACCTGCTGGACCAGCTCGGCTTGGAGATCCCCGGCCTTGGTGAGTAGTAGTAGCCATTGGCATTTAATCACTCACTACTATGATGTTTTCTCCTGCTCTGTGTTGTTGTATTGCAAATATTTGTTTTTTACATGGAGCAAGCCAATAATGCCGCTGATGACGATTACATTGTAGTTAAATTATATTTCAAAATCTTCTGTGCATTTCAGGTGCACTGCTCTCCTTCTCAGTGGGGTTGCTACTATGCTTATTTGTTTTCTATTTCGTGGTCTCATTGGCCTGAGTAACTATTATGTATGAGTGTACTTAACAGAACTGCGTAATGCTAGACACTAGGGGGCAGATTACATTTACAAGCCCCTTGCGCCACGTTTACGTTGCCTTGCGTGACGCAACAGCGGCGTAAACGTGCCGCATCCCTGCAAGTCATTTACAGCATGACGCATCTAGGGAGATGCGTCACGTTATAAAGCCATGGGCCTGCACCACAATGGGTGCGTTCCTAGTACGCAGGGTGGGCGGTCCAGCGGCTGTGCGCCTCGCAAAATTGCCTGCGTGAAATCTACAAGATTTAACGCAGGCACTTCTGCGCCGCTGCTACGTCAATTCAATTCCTTATGTCTGCTCGAAGCAGGCGAAAGGACTGACACAGCATGTAAAGTATTGGGTGGCCCTGAGCATTACTGGAGTTGCATTGCGTTGGCGACGTGACTCCAGCGATGCGCCGCTCTTACGTGACGAGATGCGTCACGCAAGTGCCTACCCTTGCGCCAGGGCGCGCCGCATTGTAAATGAGGCACATCTGCCGTGTCGCAAGGGTAGTTTTGCGTGACGCATTTGATCTGGCGCATCTCTGGAGATGCGCCAGAACGCGTAAGTAAGTATGCCCCTAAGGGGCAGAATTGCAATTACCGTCGCATCCCTGCAAAGTAGCAGGGATGCGCCATTAATTGTGCGGCCCGCTACCACCACCAAACATGGTGCGCCGTATTTGCAATGCGGCGGCGGCGCCCCATGGGCCCAAAACGTCACCGAAGCTTTACTGCTGGAGTTGCGTCGCAACGATGGCGCAGCTCCATCAATGCTCTGGGGTACCCTATCTCCCCAATGCTGGGTCAAGCCGTACGTCTGCTTCAAGCAGGTGCAGGGTTTGTGTGACGCATCATTGTCCTAAAGGTGACTGATTGATATTTTGTAGATTTCCCTCAGCCACTATTAGGATGTGTTCCAGCGCAGGAATGCCCTCCCTTGCGCCGGAACGCCCCCTGATGGCGCAGGGCTTTATAACGGGATGCATCTCCCAAATGCGTCACGTTGTTATAATATTATACGCCGCACCATGGCGCCCTTTTTTGTTTAGCTGCTGCGTCACAAAAGTCACGCAAGAACGGCGCAAAAGAGCCGCAAGGGCTTAAATCTGCCCCTTCCTTTGTAACCCTGACAATAAGAAAAATAGTGGCGGTGGATTGATAGTTTGAATATTTAAATGACTGGTAATGTAGCAGGCAACTGTTAGTGTTGTCACTGATCTGACTGAAATCACAATGGAGTTTGTCTGTCACTTTGCGTCTTGCCTGCGGACTGCTGCCTGCCAGTCCTAGGTGAACGTTTCAGTACTTTGTTTAGTGAGTTACGTGACTTTCGAAGTCACAGGTCCGCATATAAATGAAAAGTAACCATAATCAATATAATTTCGCAGAAATATTTTGTTATTGTTCTTTTGAAATGTTTGATTTGGTTGACATTGACAAGCAACAATCATCCATGTTTTCTGTTCTTTCTTTCATGTTGTACGTCAGCTCCCCCCAGGGGCGAGAGGAGGACACAGGAGCAGCAGGCGGCGGATGCTGTTCATCAACAGGGCCAGGATCGGGCAGGCGAGGGCTCCTCTGCTGGCCCCAGTAAGTTTTCATTTTAGACTAGTACCTATTTTTCCTAGCGTTCCTCATTTGACTTTTTTCAAAATTGTCTTTGCTCTTCTTGTAGACTGTATCTAAATTCTTATCCTGCCTCTACTATGACTCCCTGTGGTATTACTAGATTATTCTTATTAGTCTGTCTGTGTAGCTAACTAAGATTGCACGGTTGGCGAAACTCCCATGATTCTAGTCAGCAATAGCTCTATCAACTTAGTGCAGTCCTCTGGGATTGTCCATAATGTCTTTTGAAGTGTTCTATCTGGACTCATGCTTGCAAAAATTGCAAAACCTTTCGCTCAGTCACTCTAGTCTGGACCAAAAAACACAGATTGTATTTAAGTTTAAAAGCTTTATTAAAAGTAAACACATTTATTAAAATGAAGTCATAATAAAACTAAACGTTTAACTGATAATGGAAAAGTGGTTAGTGCTGACGATTAATTGAAGACATTTCTTGTGGTCGAGCCGAGCTCTCACCTGGTTTCAACTTGATCTTGTTGTTAGAAGTCCATCTTCTGTCTGTGTGGAGAAAAATGGTGCGTGTTAAAAAAACAGCCTTCATCAGTTGTGCCAAAAAGTGCAGCAAGACAACCTTCCCTGGAAAAAGGGACATTTTTTTTTTAACTTTAACGACAGTCACAAATTACATTGTTTTCACATGTCTTCATTCCTAGACCAAATACTAGTGACTGCTTTATTCTAACATTCTTAAATGTACTTTGTAGGTGGAACATCTGGTGGCGGGGCCAGTGTGGAGGTGGTGGTGCTCGACACCGAGGCGGAGGGCGAATCGGGCGATGCTTCAGGGGAGGAGGCGGCGGCGGCAGCTGTGAGAGTTGAGACGGTGGTGGTGGCGGCCAGAGGTAAGCTCTTATATATTCCTTACTTATTGAGATTGAAGACTAGCTGGGAAGGCAAGAATATGAGATGCATGGCTGGGTGAATGATGAAGCAATGATGGGTGGAAGGACAACAGCCTGGGTGGGTGACACAGAAACTGTATGTGTCCATATACCTGGATCATGCTACTATCTGACTCTTAGATAGCATATGTGTATCTAGAGCAGGGGTACTCCTAGTACGGCCCGCGGGCCGGTGGTGGCCCGGCAAGCCTTCGTTGGCGGTGCGCTGACCTTGCAGACAATCACTGCTCCCCCGGCCCCCACAGAGCAGAGGCTTTTTTGTATTTCACCTGTTAGCGCCCCTGCATCTCCACTCTGACAATCACTGCTCCCCCGGCCCCCACAGAGCAGAGTGGAGATGCAAGGCCACAAAGAGGTGAAATAGAACTAAGCCTCTGCTCTGTGGGGCCGGGCAAGCAGTGATTGTCAGGGTGGAGAAGCAGGGGCGCTAAAACAAACAAAGCCTCAATAATATGTTAATGGTCTTTTAAAGACCTGTTAAGTACTTTGGTGTTGTTGTCTGTGTGTGCGCGTTGAGGAAGCGGTCTCAACCCGGGCTGAAGGCTGACACAGATAGACACACACACAGTGAGATGACAGAGGGAGAGGGAGGGCAGGAGGGAGAGAGAGATGGAGGGAGGGCAGGAGGGACAGCAGGAGGGAGAGAGATGTATGTAAATGCTGGGTCTGGTGGCTCAGTGGATGAGGGCATCTGCTGCAGGGACCTGTGTGCAACCTCATGGTCACAAGTTATCGTTTTGCTTTAGCCCCGCCCCCTCTGACTCCGCCCCCACCAGTGCGGCCCTCGGCCCCAAACTACACTGTAAATGTAGCCCCTGAGAGAAAGTTTGTGAGTACCCATGATCTAGAGAGAGTAGACGGTCAGTGGATGAAGTAAGTGTAACTTTGAAGAGCATGTAACACTAACACTGCACCCGCACGTCCGTTCCAGTGTAGGAAAGGCAAGGAAAAGAACTTTTAATTTTGTCCAAATACTACCATAAATAGTAGCAGTAGTTTGTATTGCAAGCACTGCATAGATCCGGTTATTATGGTGGCCACTCCCTACCTCTCTTAATAAGTTTAGTAGTACTCAGTCATTCATGTGTGGATGTATCACTGCCTGTCACTCAATAAAAAGCAAAGCACCTAAAGTCATCCCATATATAAGCAAAAACATCCCATGTGAAGTGATAGATAATCAGATTATTTATCTTCTTCAATTTTCCATTTCTAGTACTCATTTCCACTGTAGGGTGAAAGTTAAATTAATTAAGCAGTAGCCCTTGAGTTGTAACAGAGTATTCTCAGTGCCACCCGTAATAGAAAAGTAAGAGATTCACCACCTGCATGTACTGGACGGGTACAGTAACGCAACGGCAACGCAAGTCTAGGTCACTCCTCATGGCGTGCGTCTCTTTTTCTCGGGTGCAAGTTTACCGCGCTGGCATTATGCCGGCTTGCAGAAAATAACGTACCAATTTTCCAAAACAAGAGACAAGAAGAAGAATAAGACTGGTGTACTTTCATAGTCGACTCCAATGGAAGTCCACAGTGCTCATAGAATTTGTTCCTTAAACTCCCACTAATGTTAGAGCAAGGATGAAGAAGTGTGAGGTTAGATAGATACTGGCCTCAATAGTTATGTAATGCGCTTGCAAGTTGCTAGTTGTACTGCAGCACACATTTCTGCTGAATGATTGAGTTAATCTTAAAGAGCATTGGTTACAGACTATGTCTTTCTTTCTTCATATAGGTTCTCCTTCCAAACGAACAAGGAGGAAGGAGCTGGCTAGAGCGGCCCGGCAACGGAGAATCGAGGCCACTGTTGCGGAATATCGGCGGCTGGTGGCCCTGGAGGACGTGGAAAGTGTGCGGTCGACAACAACGACAACGTCGTCCTCCGTGGCCTCACCGGCTGCCACCGTGACCCAGCACAGTGGTCCACCGAGACTGAGCCGGGCTGCCAAAGGCAAACGCCACCGCCGAGCAGCAAGGCCAACAGCTGCTTCTCACAGGCCTTGCACCTGCAAGGCAGTGAAGGCACGCCTGCGCCGCACCACCCTGATGGTGTCCCGCCTTCAGCAGGAGCTCGCCTTGCTCCGCGAGGAGCATGATGCCCTGGCCCAAAAAGTGAACAGCATCCACCCCTAGTGTCCCTTGCCCCTTTTTTAGAGACTTTTGGGGGGTGGGAATTGGGAGTTGGGTTTTTGGGGACTTTTGAAGGACAATCGTTGGGGTTAGGGAGGGTCTTGCGGGAGATTATTTTGTTAGGGATATAAATATACTTTTTCAAACTTTATCTGAGCATACCTGTTTTTTACTGCTTGCCTGGTGGGTGGGGGTTTAACGTTGACTGTTTTCCTGAAAGTTTAGTTCCATTTTCTTCCTTTAAGTGTAAATGCCCAAATGTTTTCAACACTAAGTGCCTCTCACAGACTAAGTGAAGTGAATCCAAGAGTCCTAGGACTTTAGTAGTACTACCTTCAGGCTCTCGTCTCTCGTACTAATACTCCATTATACCCCCAAACCACCAAACGCTTATCTTACCTGTAATTTGTGTTTGAAAGTAGGGCTAGGCCCAGGGCTGGCTCCACGGGAAACACCGAATAACGTTGGCAATCTTGGTCGGATAAAATTTCCTCATAGCGGTGGTAGTAGTGGTGTGCCACAGTGGCAGTTGCATGCCTATGAAAAAAAAGAAAATGAAATCTGGTTTGTCCTCCTGAGCAATTCAACGGTACAACTGAGAATATAGCAGGTGACAGAAGTACAGTAGAGCAGTGCCACATTGTAGCCTAACAAATGGTAAAGTATAACTACTAATTCGGTTGAAGTTCTTTCACATTAGCAATGGTTCTTTGTCAAGCAGAGTAAGAATATATCATCGACAACTGTGGAAAGAAAGAATGCGACAGTACAGGGCCTGTGTGGAATTATTGATAACTATATTCAACATAAGGTCTCTGTAGCCAGATACCCGAGAGCCTTGCTGGTCACTATAAATCCATTCACAACAACACTCAATGGGGTTGGTCTGGAAGGTGTCACGTTTACTCCCCGTGATCCAGTCGATGCAAATATGGTTCCACCTCCAAATGTCACCAACACCCAGAAGTGTAAACACAGGGTGTTCGAGGCATTAGGCGAGGGAGAAAAATAACAAACTAAAATAAAAAATGTGGGATGGGTAAAGGTAGGGTCAGCAGGGAAAGGATACCTGTAAGAGAAGACAAGACAGGCATCAGTGAAGTGATGTCCTAACATACAAGGGTACTCTCATATAGTCTCACTAAATAGTCTGCAAGTCTCCCGCCTACTCATGGGAAATGTAGTTTCATAGTACGGTAGGCGCTTAGGGGCTGCGTAACCTGACAGAAGGTATAGTAGATAGAAAAGGAGAAATTGCTTTTTTTCTAGGTGTCCCCTCACTCACCAGGGTTGCCCCTTGGTGACATGCTTCATCATTGGGGCCATCCCAGTCCTCTACGGCCTGGGGCGTGCTGCGACTTGCGAATTACGTAGGAGCACTTACAAATGACTATGTGTGGTGCAGATAGTGGAGTGGACTAAGTGATGTGTTAAGGGATCAATGTAGAAGCCGAGAGAGAGCAAAGAAATGCAGTCACAGTCAGAGAAAAAGGCAAGGGATACTGTATCTATGTGTGGTTGTAGTGGTCCTGTTGGAAGTGGTAAGTAAGTTGCCCGCAGAAAAAAAATCCTCCTATTAGCGGCACTCCTCCATTGCAGCCGACGCTTCGTCCACCGATGTTGGTCACCAGAAGACACCCTGTCCACTGCCTGCCTGATGCTGAATTGTGGCTCGCTACTGTGAAGCCTGACTCCATCCTTTTTTCCCCATTGCAGAGACTGAAACCCGGCCTGTAATTATTCAACGAAAAACAGGAAGTGATATAATATTACAACACCACTGATAAATAAATATAAGGTATGTAGGCTGTGGAGTGCAAAAAGTCACAATTTGTTTTTCCTAGTAGACAGACAGTACAATGTTTTTGAAAGTGCGTACTCTGAGTCACCTTTTGAAGGATAAGTAAGTATGGGCAAATTAATGTAGCGGATCTTGCCCCTCAAGCTAGGTGTACTGTAAACTGTGTTTTAGAACAAAAATAGATCTTCCTAGCAGTGCTCCCACCCAAAAAACGAGGCCTAGCAGAAAACTGGAGACAAAACTTACTTTGAAAGTAAAAGTAGGCCGAAGTACCCTAATTACCCATTACCCCCCGTGGATTGTATTCAAACCACTTGCAAGCAACCAAGCAAAAGTAGCCATAGCCAGCATCGCTCCAAGACTCGAAATCCCCCCCACTCAAACACATGCAATAGAAATACTGCTAACCCTAACGAACCCTAAGTTAAGAATAGTGGCAAAGGCTTTCTTTAACTATGCCAAATCCCCCCTTTCCCACCATGGATTTTCTTCAAATGACTTGCAACCAAAATTACACATTCTCACGAGTGCTCTAAGACCCCAGAACTCAGTTTGAAAAATCTAGAACACCCCGATACACATGCAATCCTGGTGCTAGGGCTAACCCTAACGAACCCTAAGTTACAAAAAGTGCCAAAACTAAAGGCTTTTCCGCGCGGATTTTGTCCCAACCACTTCTACCCGGTATTAGACCTTCCCAGGAATGCCCCAAGACCCGGCAACCCACCCGCCAAGAAGCATAACACCCCCAAACAGGCCAAAAGAAAAATCTCATACTTGCAATATTTCTGGGCCTTCGGTCCAAACGCGCTGCGTAGCTAGGCCATAAGTCGGGGTTGGCACGACGGATTTCCTGAAAAGCAAATGCAATCAAGATTAGAGTGTCCCAGCAGTGCTCCCAGACCACGAAACTCACCCGCAAACAGACGGAACCCCCCCTAAGAGCACCTCAAAGGCAAGCAAGTCATCAAAAACACAAAAAAAATTCCGCCTGGGATTTGGTCCAAAACACTTTTATCCGGTATTAGAGCTTCCCAGCAATGGCCCCAGAGCCGTCAACCCAGGAGAAAACGAGTAGAAGACCCCCAAACAGCCAAAGAGCAAAAGTACAAAAATGGGGACTTAGTCACTTTTTCACAAATTTCCCAAATCACTCCGCGCGCGCTCTGCAGCTAGGCCCTAAGTCCCCTCAGCCACCATGGATTTGCTTCAAACCTCTTGCAAAGTAAAGTATATATAGCCAGCAGTGCTCCCAGACCACGAAACTCACCCGCAAACACCAGCAAGCCCCCCAAACAGGCCCCCGAAAACGCTACATAGAGCAAAATGTCTGAAATAGCCCAAAAAAAAATCGGCCTGGATTTTGTCCCAACCACTTCTACCCGGTATTAGACCTTCCCAGGAATGCCCCAAGACCCGGCAACCCACCCGCCAAGAAGCATAACACCCCCAAACAGGCCAAAAGCAAAATCTCATACTTGCAATATTTCTGGGCCTTCGGTCCAAACGCGCTGCGTAGCTAGGCCATAAGTCGGGGTTGGCACGACGGATTTCCTGAAAAGCAAATGCAATCAAGATTAGAGTGTCCCAGCAGTGCTCCCAGACCACGAAACTCACCCGCAAACACCAGCAAGCCCCCCAAACAGGCCCCCGAAAACGCTACATAGAGCAAAATGTCTGAAATAGCCCAAAAAAAAATCGGCCTGGATTTTGTCCCAACCACTTCTACCCGGTATTAGACCTTCCCAGGAATGCCCCAAGACCCGGCAACCCACCCGCCAAGAAGCATAACACCCCCAAACAGGCCAAAAGCAAAATCTCATACTTGCAATATTTCTGGGCCTTCGGTCCAAACGCGCTGCGTAGCTAGGCCATAAGTCGGGGTTGGCACGACGGATTTCCTGAAAAGCAAATGCAATCAAGATTAGAGTGTCCCAGCAGTGCTCCCAGACCACGAAACTCACCCGCAAACACCAGCAAGCCCCCCAAACAGGCCCCCGAAAACGCTACATAGAGCAAAATGTCTGAAATAGCCCAAAAAAAAATCGGCCTGGATTTTGTCCCAACCACTTCTACCCGGTATTAGACCTTCCCAGGAATGCCCCAAGACCCGGCAACCCACCCGCCAAGAAGCATAACACCCCCAAACAGGCCAAAAGCAAAATCTCATACTTGCAATATTTCTGGGCCTTCGGTCCAAACGCGCTGCGTAGCTAGGCCATAAGTCGGGGTTGGCACGACGGATTTCCTGAAAAGCAAATGCAATCAAGATTAGAGTGTCCCAGCAATGCTCTCAGACCATGAAACTCACCCACAAACAGACGGAACCCCCCCTAAGAGCACCTCAAAGGCAAGCAAGTCATCAAAAACACAAAAAAATTTCCGCCTCGGATTTGGCACAAACCACTTTTAGTGCTTCCCAGCAATGGCCCCAGACCCGTCAACTCACCTGCAAAGAGGTAGAACAACACCCCCACAAGTGCTGAGTCTTTCTTCATTGGGCGTAATTTAAACCAGCCCTCTGCTTTGATGGAAATAGGAGTCTGGAGGAGGAGGATAGAGGAGCATGTTCTTCTGAACTTGTGAACCTGAGGAATGCAGACTGCGGCACCTTCAAATAAATTAGCAAACAAGTGAAGACAGTTCTGCTGATGGGCTTGTCTTTGTGATAATCTGATTAAAGTTTGAATTATATTAACTGTGCACAACAAAGAAAGACAGACACACAGGAATAAAAGTGAATAAGGATGAAAAAGAAAGTTATTGATTCGTTGTCTCATTTTCAGGGCTCGAAGTCGGAATCACGGTCCAGGAATAAGAATAAGGCTTCGTCATCATACTCTGCGAATTCAGCCCGGGTGAGGTCAGTGCCACCTGACAGAGTAGAAATTCCCTCATCTATGGTGCTGGCCACCTCCTCTTCATCCGGCACGCTCTCTCGTACTCTTATATCTGGTGGTATGAGGTGCTGATTCATCTTGATCATTGTTAACCTCTCCACATTTTTGGGCGAGAGGCGGCTCCGTTTGGGAGTTACAATCCCACCAGCCGCACTGAAAACCCGTTCAGAAGACACACTTGCGAGTGGGCAAGACAAGTAGTTTAAAGCCAGGTTGGTGAGCTGTGGCCACAATTCTTTTTTCCCATGCCAATACGCCAATGGGTCAGAATTAACATAGACCTCTGTGGAGTCATTCAGATAGTCCTTCACCATCGACTCAAGGTCCTCCTCCAAGGTTCCTCCACTTTGCGTAGCTCTTGCTGTGCCTCTGGCCTTTTGAGAACCAAACCCACGCAGAGCTAGCCAATCCTCTTCAGCCTCCAATGTTTCTGCTGTCTTTCGTGCAGATGATGCGGTTGCCGGTGTCTTTAACGGCTGAGAGGTCACTTGTGCCACAGCCACAGGTGCAGAAGTGGATTGTTTTGACTGGGGATGGCCTGCTGATGTACTGCCATTTCCTTCAATTTCCAGCCGTTCTGTTTCAAACTTCTTGGCTGACAAGGCTAGCCAACGTTTGTACTTTGTAACATCTTCATCAGCAAAAGCAAAGAATGCTCTGCCTGCCAGCGCCTTTTTGTAGCGTGGATCCAGAATAGTAGCACAAATGTAATGCTGTTCTGAGTGGATCTTTTGAAGACGTTCATCACCTTGTAGGAGCTCTAATAATTGCTCAGCCAGAAGCAAAGAAGAGCCTTTCTTTTTGTCATCTTTTCGAAACACAGAACACACCTCCTTCAGTTGGTCCTCCAGCATGTACAACAATGGGATAGCTTTTCCCAAATTAGAGTCCTCCTTGCTGACTGCACGCGTGAAGACCTCAAAAGGACGAAGCATGCGTGTTAGGCTTTCAACTATGTTCCATTGCGGCCCACCCATCCTCAGCTCCTCTATACCCTCTTTCAAGAAATATTGATCGAGTTGCGTATACTGCTCATACAGACGCTCAAGCATGTAGAAGGTTGAGTTCCAACGTGTTACCACCTCCTGGATGAGTGCTTTCACTGGCATTTGACATTGATATAGCATGCTCCTCAGCTGCTTGCGGGCCTTAAAAGAATGCCTGAAATGCTTGCAAATTTTTCGGCAGTTCTCCAATACACTGCACGCTGCACTGTCTTTATTACCCAAGAATTTTTGGACAACCAGGTTTATACAGTGCGCCAAACACGGCACTCTGAAATAGTAACCGTCCCTCATGGCCTTAACTATATTGGAGCCATTGTCCGTGGAAACATAACCAACCTTGCGTTTTAGTGGGGACAGACAGTTAAGGACCTTTGTGTTAAAGACATCCAAAATGTTTTCTGCTGTGTGACGTTTCTCCAAACCAAACATGGCTAGTGTTGCATGTTTCCGAGCACCTTTAAAAACAGTGTTAGTGTCAACACCTGAGTTTAGCTTTGCTTTAGCCCCTGAAAAAGAGACCCAGTGTGCAGTGATGCACATGTAATCAGCGCCTGCGCCACTGGTCCACATGTCTGTTGTCAGATGTATAGTGTGAACAGCACTCTTCTGCAAAGCTGCCCCAATCGCCTTCAGAACATCTTCATGTAGTGCTGGAACCGCAACTCGGGCAAAATAGAACCGGCTAGGAACCTTCCATTTAGGGCAGAGCACTGCCACTAATTCTAGAAAACCAACCCCTTCGACAAAAGAAAAAGGGAGAAGGTCCAGAGCTAGCATTTTAGCCAGCTTAGTGTTATACAGACGGGTCATTGGGTGGTTGCGTTCATATTGCGCTTCTGTAAACAACATCTTTTTAATGTTGCCCTGGACCAATGATTTACGGGATGATGATCTCTTCGACCCAGTTACGCTCGCTGATGAACTTTTCCGCATTGATGTCTCACTCTCTCCCACACTCTTAGTGTGGCTCCCATGGGGTGTGCTGCTGACATGGGAACTGGGTGTAAGTGAAGTGTTTGGATCGTCTTCTTCTACCTCCTCGTCATCAGCAGATGACAAATCAACGTTTTCATTACGTGCAATTCCGGCTTTCTTGACCGCCTCTAGGTGCGGAAACCATTCGAGAGGGTGCCTTCTCTCAAGATGACCTCTCTGGCCTCCGGTACCATAGTTAGAACCAAGCTTACCACGACTATATCGAAGCTTACAAAGGCTACAAATGGCTACGTTTGCCTTTTTTGGGCAAACACTAAAGAAGTCCCAAACTGGAGACTTGAAATGTCTTCGGGGGCCGCCGCCGGAGGAGGCGTCGATACTGGTGGTGGTGGTCCTGCTGCTAATGACAGATGAAGTGGAGGATGTGGATTGCCGAACTTCAGTACGTTTTGCACTTTCACCACCACGAATTGAGGTCGAGGACGAGGTGGGTACCTTCTTGCGAGGAAGAAATATGGAAGCGGTAGGTTTTGGTGTACTACTTAACTCCAAATCTAATGATTCCATTTCCATTGCCTCCTCGCCGACATCATCATCACGCTCAGCAGCTTCTCGGGATAGGGTCAAAATGTCTCTTTGCTGCATGCCCGGTGGGGCTGCAGTGACCTTTGTGATGACTGCCTCGTCGTCATCGTGAGAGGCTTCATCACCAGCAGTATCTGTCACTTCTTGTTGAGCCTCATCACACTCCATAGGTTTGAGTTTTTGGACGACCTTCCTTTTACGCTTAGGTACCGGTGGCAGATCATGGTGTGCCTCTGCCTCACTGTCAGACCGCAGTTGTCGTGGTTCCCAAGACAGATCACTTGCACCAGAACGAGGTGGGCTTGAAGAAGATGTAGACACCCCCCTTGATCTTTTCCTTGCTAGGGATGTGGAAGACAATGAATGATCATCAGGAGGAGTGGCTTCCAATGATACCTCAGCTTCATTGTCGATTTCCAAATGTGCCCCTACTTCGGGAGGAACAACTATTGTGGGCACTTGTGAACGTCCATGCACCTTTGCTTGCGCATCTCCTTTTGCTGCCTCTCCTTCCACATGTACTTGGGCGTGTACTTGCACATGGTGTTGTTGTTGCGGCTGTGGTTGTTCAACACTTGTCAGATGAGTTACAACAACCTGTGTTGATTCAGGGACATTGCTGCTACTTTCTTGCGATGAGCCAACATCACTGGTCGATGGTGATTGGAGAAGTACACTGACTGCCTCTGAAGCACTCAAGGGCTTTGACTTAAGTTGGCGTGGTGGTGGAGGCACTGAACCCAATGGAGCAGGGGTGCTGCTCTCAGGTTGGTCCCCAGCAGATCCTGCTGCTGCAGGCGTACTTTTTCTTTTGCTCCCAAAAAAAGTGGCGGGTGACACACCAGCCTCCTTGGTAACTTGCTTCTTCTGCTCCTTACTAGCAACTTTCTTGCTAGAGGAGCTACGGAGAACTTTCTTTGGGGGCGGGGCCATCTTCTTCAGAGCAGGTCAGACAGCAGGCCGCAGTTGCACGAATTGTAGAGTTGTCTGAGGCCAGACGTGACGTCGCGTGACGTTATGCTGCACACACACACCGCTGCAGGACTTCTTCCTGGCACTGGTGGTTCTCTTGAGTCTTGTGCACCTAAAAAAAATGGAAGACAGAGGAACATCAGTTCAGTTATAGAGCACAAAAAAATCGAAAAACACTGCAAAATCAGCACAATCCCAATCCATCCATGCCCTCCATAATGTTTAAATTCAAGACAACCCACAGAAAGACTAGGCCCATGCAAGACTCACTACCCCTGGGCATAAATAAAGGTTGAAAAGTAGGCAAAATGGTTGGAGGCCTAACAACAAAGCCTGCATTCAAAATGGCCACTTGCCTGCCAAGCACATGGCCAGTGCCTGTAGCTGCACTCAAAATGGCCACCAGCCTCATGGCATGTCCCTCCCCATGAACACCCCCAAAAATCGAAAAACACTGCTAAATCAGCACAATCCTATTCCATCCATGGCCTCCATGATGTTTAAATTCAAGACAGCCCACAGAAAGACTAGGCCCATGCTAGACTCAAATACCCCTGGTGAAAAGGCCCCAACAACAGGTCAAAAATCGAAAAACACAAAATTGTACAAAAAAAAAAATTCGAAAAACACAGAAAAATCAGCACAATCCCAATTCATCTATGGCCTCCATGATGTTTAAATTCAAGACAACCCACAGAAATACTAGGCCCATGCAAGACTCACTACCCCTGGCATAAATAAAGGTTGAAAAGTAGGCAAAATGGTTGGAGGCCTAACAACAAAGCCTGCATTCAAAATGGCCACTTGCCTGCCAGCACATGGCCAGTGCCTGTAGCTGCACTCAAAATGGCCACCAGCCACATGGCATGTCCCTCCCCATGAACACCCCCAAAAATCGAAAAACACTGCAAAATCAGCACAATCCCATTCCATCCATGATGTTTAAATTCAAGACAGCCCACAGAAAGACTAGGCCCCATGCACCACTCACTACCCCTGGTCAAGGCCCCAACAACAGGTCAAAAATCGAAAAACACAAAATTGTACACAAAAAAAAATCGAAAAACACAGAAAAATCAGCACAATCCCAATTCATCTATGGCCTCCATGATGTTTAAATTCAAGACAACCCACAGAAATACTAGGCCCATGCAAGACTCACTACCCCTGGCATAAATAAAGGTTGAAAAGTAGGCAAAATGGTTGGAGGCCTAACAACAAAGCCTGCATTCAAAATGGCCACTTGCCTGCCAGCACATGGCCAGTGCCTGTAGCTGCACTCAAAATGGCCACCAGCCACATGGCATGTCCCTCCCCATGAACACCCCCAAAAATCGAAAAACACTGCAAAATCAGCACAATCCCATTCCATCCATGATGTTTAAATTCAAGACAGCCCACAGAAAGACTAGGCCCCATGCACCACTCACTACCCCTGGTCAAGGCCCCAACAACAGGTCAAAAATCGAAAAACACAAAATTTTACACAAAAAAAAATCGAAAAACACAGAAAAATCAGCACAATCCCAATTCATCTATGGCCTCCATGATGTTTAAATTCAAGACAACCCACAGAAATACTAGGCCCATGCAAGACTCACTACCCCTGGCATAAATAAAGGTTGAAAAGTAGGCAAAATGGTTGGAGGCCTAACAACAAAGCCTGCATTCAAAATGGCCACTTGCCTGCCAGCACATGGCCAGTGCCTGTAGCTGCACTCAAAATGGCCACCAGCCACATGGCATGTCCCTCCCCATGAACACCCCCAAAAATCGAAAAACACTGCAAAATCAGCACAATCCCATTCCATCCATGATGTTTAAATTCAAGACAGCCCACAGAAAGACTAGGCCCCATGCACCACTCACTACCCCTGGTCAAGGCCCCAACAACAGGTCAAAAATCGAAAAACACAAAATTTTACACAAAAAAAAATCGAAAAACACAGAAAAATCAGCACAATCCCAATTCATCTATGGCCTCCATGATGTTTAAATTCAAGACAACCCACAGAAATACTAGGCCCATGCAAGACTCACTACCCCTGGCATAAATAAAGGTTGAAAAGTAGGCAAAATGGTTGGAGGCCTAACAACAAAGCCTGCATTCAAAATGGCCACTTGCCTGCCAGCACATGGCCAGTGCCTGTAGCTGCACTCAAAATGGCCACCAGCCACATGGCATGTCCCTCCCCATGAACACCCCCAAAAATCGAAAAACACTGCAAAATCAGCACAATCCCATTCCATCCATGATGTTTAAATTCAAGACAGCCCACAGAAAGACTAGGCCCCATGCACCACTCACTACCCCTGGTCAAGGCCCCAACAACAGGTCAAAAATCGAAAAACACAAAATTGTACAAAAAAAAAAATCGAAAAACACAGAAAAATCAGCACAATCCCAATTCATCTATGGCCTCCATGATGTTTAAATTCAAGACAACCCACAGAAATACTAGGCCCATGCAAGACTCACTACCCCTGGCATAAATAAAGGTTGAAAAGTAGGCAAAATGGTTGGAGGCCTAACAACAAAGCCTGCATTCAAAATGGCCACTTGCCTGCCAGCACATGGCAAGTGCCTGTAGCTGCACTCAAAATGGCCACCAGCCACATGGCATGTCCCTCCCCATGAACACCCCCAAAAATCGAAAAACACTGCAAAATCAGCACAATCCCATTCCATCCATGATGTTTAAATTCAAGACAGCCCACAGAAAGACTAGGCCCCATGCACCACTCACTACCCCTGGTCAAGGCCCCAACAACAGGTCAAAAATCGAAAAACACAAAATTTTACAAAAAAAAAAAATCGAAAAACACAGAAAAATCAGCACAATCCCAATTCATCTATGGCCTCCATGATGTTTAAATTCAAGACAACCCACAGAAATACTAGGCCCATGCAAGACTCACTACCCCTGGCATAAATAAAGGTTGAAAAGTAGGCAAAATGGTTGGAGGCCTAACAACAAAGCCTGCATTTAAAATGGCCACTTGCCTGCCAGCACATGGCCAGTGCCTGTAGCTGCACTCAAAATGGCCACCAGCCACATGGCATGTCCCTCCCCATGAACACCCCCAAAAATCGAAAAACACTGCAAAATCAGCACAATCCCATTCCATCCATGATGTTTAAATTCAAGACAGCCCACAGAAAGACTAGGCCCCATGCACCACTCACTACCCCTGGTCAAGGCCCCAACAACAGGTCAAAAATCGAAAAACACAAAATTTTACAAAAAAAAAAAATCGAAAAACACAGAAAAATCAGCACAATCCCAATTCATCTATGGCCTCCATGATGTTTAAATTCAAGACAACCCACAGAAAGAATCAGTCCACCCACCACTGAGTACCCCTGGGAAAAGGCCCCAAAACAGCAAAAAAATCGAAAATCCCAAAATTTTAGTTGCAGCAACTGTAATGCCCCAAACAAACTTACTTGTAAAATTTCTAATCCAACAGTGATCCAAAGAAAGTCAAAAAGGCCTCAAATCCAAAGATCCAGCAGCATCCACAAAAGGTAATCCTTCCAGGTCCACATCCGAATGAAAAGTGACCAGGAGATGGACAAAGCACTGGGAGGAGCCTGCTGAACAGGAACAGGAAGTTGAAGACTATGGGGCACTTCCTTCCTCCCACCCCCCTGCCCCCCTCCCCAAAATGGACTCCTCGCTAAAAAAGTGCAGGCAAATGTCAAACTAAGGAGTTATTCACATAAAAATCATCATTTCTAGAAGGTTTATGCTGCTTGCTGGTGGATTTCTTGTGCAGAATTGCAAATTTATATTTTCGCGCGCCGCATCTCAAATCTCGCAATTTGCGAAGTACCGCGAGACGTGATCTCGCCGTACTCGCGTTGACAAACTCTCGCTGGCAAGCCGCGATGACGTAATCGCGCTCGCCAATTCCCGCGGGATCACACAGCAAGATCCAAAATGGCGCAGCACTCGCAAACTATCGAAAAAAACAACTCGGCAAACGATGATAAACGCCGCGCGCCGCAAAAATTGTATCACCAACGCCGCGCGCCGCCAAAAAAATCCGCTGCGTGCGAATTTGCGGATTTTGCGGGAAATCCGCAAATCTCGCGGATTGCGGATTTCCCGAAAATCCGCAAAATCCGCGAGCGGAACGGATTTTCCGCCCACGCTTAGCGTCAGCCATGGACGATTGCAATCCGGTCGGACCATCATCCGATGCACGGTGACAGTAGGGGCCGC
This sequence comes from Lissotriton vulgaris, assembly GCF_964263255.1. NCBI lineage: Eukaryota > Metazoa > Chordata > Amphibia > Caudata > Salamandridae > Lissotriton > Lissotriton vulgaris. Next base: position 19,245 of record NW_028241338.1, read on the forward strand.
CACCCAAGAAGCGATCTCTGGTTATGGCCATCCTCGCTCCGACTCAGCGTTAACGGGAAATTCGGGAGCGGTCCGCGAAAACCGGGCAGGTTTGCAACCCGCCTCGGAGCAGCTCACCCTCGATAATCCGACCGTTTTCAGGCTTGCCTTCGGGCCATCACATCAGGGACGCATTCCGACCGCATCATTTAGCACGGAGAGCGTTTGCAGCGAAATTCAGGCCGTCAGCCAATGCGCTCCGGCAGACCGACTCCACCCAGGCAAAGATGGCCGCTGTTGTTCATTCAGCGCCCGGCCATGTAGCTCACTCGAGATCCTGGTTCCAGGGTCACTAGGGCTGCAACTTTCCGGCGCACGTTTCTCCGGCTGTGGGGCTGGCAGAGACCTCGGGATCGCACGATCGGTATCAGGTCGCATTCATCAGCATAAAACTATAGCGCAGTCTCAGGATTATATGCAGGATATCCGCGCGGGGCTCGGAGGTTTGTAGAGCCGGGAGCCTACGCTTCCGTCCCGGTTGCCATCTTGGCTCCTCCCCATTTTTTTCCATTTCTTAATTACCGATTCGGTATATTTACCGACTGGTATTGGGCATTTGGGATGTAGGGGACCAAAAAGCAACCGAATCGGTAAATTTACCGATTCGATAAAGTTTCCGAATTGGTAACTTCACCGAATCGGTAAATTTACTGATTCGGTAAAGTTTCCGATTCAACTTTACCGAATCGGTAAATTTACCGATTCGGTAAATTTACCGATTCGGTGAAGTTACCGATTCGGAAACTTTACCGAATCGGTAAATTTACCGATTCGGTTGCTTTTTGGTCCCCTACATCCCAAATGCCCAATACCAGTCTGTAACGGCCGAAATTCGGTAATTTCGGCCGTTACCGACCGGTATTGGGCCACCTACATCTGGCCCAAAGTCTCCACCAGCTGAGGATCATTCGGAACAAGAACAAGATGGAGGTGTTGCTATCCCAAAGACCACTGTGATGCCGATCATTGGACTGCGCATATGCAGTCTGAGTCGGGCAAGATTCATCGAGAACAGCATGAAGAATGACAATGGAAATAACAATGGAATAGGAATGACAATGGAAGTAAACAAATAATATTCTACCTGACTACATGCTGCAGAAACAGCAGACAGTGAGATGTGCTGGGGAAGACAAGGGTGACACCCATTTTAGAAAATATGGCTGCTAGGCCGTAATTGAGGCCCATTGACAAAAGTCAGGAAAATGTGCTTCTACACATCATAAGATGCGAGAAGTATTATTAGTCACCTTGCTCAAACCGGGTAAGCTAGCTAACTACTACTCATCTTATCCAGCAATGTCACTAATGAGTACTGACACAAAAATCTTAGCGAAATCCTTGTGAACCTTTTAGCACCTTTACTCCCAGGAGTTTTTGTCCTGAGCAGGCTGGCTTTTTAAAACACACACAACTGGAAGGGACTAGAGGCTGAGGCTTCCCTCACTCTCCAAAATAAATACTGGACCTCAAAAAAAAGGAAGGACTGTAACGGTGTCAGGATGTTAGTAGCATAAACCAAGAAAGCAGGGAGAGAGCCCCCTTCCTCCTCTGGGGACAACCCCATACAGAGGAACACAAACACCACGGCGACAGGGAGCACCCCGGGGAAAAAGGGAAATGGAGAAAACAATAAACACTGCAGATTAGGTATTGTGTCTGGACTGCGCTTGGTAGATAGAGTCGCCCAGCATTTTGTCACAATCCTTCTTGGACAACTGCAGTAGGAACAAGCATTGAAAATGTAATAGGTCTCGCCTTTAATTAAGTTAAAGCCATTTGCTTTGCTAATGGTATTGTATAGCAAAGCAAATGGCATTAACTTAATGATAGGCGAGACCTATTGCATTTTTAATGCTTGTTCTTTATGATGTAGTGCAATGAATGTAGTCCTTTCTTTATTTTGTGTACATATACACTTACCTGTCACAACACACTTTCTTTTGTGTTACATTTCGTGATTCAGCTTTGCTCCCTCTGTGGGTTTCAACCTTAATAACCGGTGCAGTTGCAGTTGGCGCTCTTAGGAAGAGGAGCTGCTGGACATGGGCTCCTATTTTCTGCAATAAAAGTTATTTCCTTCTTACCTGCTTTGATGTATCATTCACTCCTCAGCATGTCATGGGGCGAGGCTTGTAATGGGAGAGGCACGTGTTCACCAGTGCTGTGTGAGAGGGAGCTAGAAAGATTTGTTTGTGTGATGGGCCAGTGCTGTAGGAGTGGACGTATCTATTCGGTAATATTTTGTGGGGGTTGGTGTGGTAGGATTATTAGTGATGGGGGGTAGCAATATTATTAAAAGCGTTGGTAATTGCAGAGTGTCCAGCCTTTCATAATTGAGGCTACGGTAGGATTATTAACATATGTAAAGGGTGAGGACTGGCCCACTCTGTGCTAAATGGTGTTCTGAGGGGCAGAACTGTTAGTATATGTGATAGGACAGAGCTGCTACTGGGGAGTGTTCCCACTCAGTGACAACTGTGGGGTGGGGAGTAGAATTGTTAGCATGTGTAATGGGGTGGGGCAGGTACTGGGGACGTGTCTACTGGGTGATATCTGAAGGGGGTAAGAAATGTAGGTGTTACTAATGTGGCACTGCGGGTAGTGGAGGGGCGCGTCCACTCAGTGCTATCTGAAGGGGGAGTGAACTGTTAGTAGTGTGTTGGGACTGCTGGCAATGGAGGGGCGTGACAACCACATATCCCCAGAGCAGGGAGTTGTTTGAACGCGACACAACCCACTCTAGGGAGCAACACACGTGACGGTGGATGGGGGGGCCCTTATGATGGGAAAAGGAGAGATCTGGAACTGTTGAACCACATCAGTAGGCAGCGCCTGGAAGAACGGGGCGCTTTGCACAGCTGAAGGGAGCCGAGAGTGCTGTGTGTTCTGCAGGGGGCAGCGTTGCAGCGAGTTGGGATGCTCACAACACATGGGTTTGTTGTCTCCTCCGTCGCACTCCCTTGCCTCACATCACGTCGTTTGCAAATAAATCACCAAAAACGTATGTGTTTTTGATAAAAACTGCCGAGATAGGCTGGCCTGATGATCGCATGTGTGTGGAGCGGTGGAGTGGGAATACTAAAGTGTGTCACTATAAAGAGTGTTTTTTTAATTCCTCTCATGGACTCTGTTTGACATTAAGAGAGTATGTGGCGTGACTGGCGATTGAGAAAGTGTGCAACCAAGTTATAATCCCAGCTTCAGCTCTACATCCTATGATTCCGGGCAAATCAATTACTCTTCCTAAACAAGTACGAGATGACGCGCCATGATGAAGGTACAGTCCGGGTGGTTCCCAGGCGGCGAAGCGCGACATAGAAAGTGCGGTGCGACTGGTCTTATGCAATATGTAGTATTCCAGTTTGTGTATCACTTGCCGTACGGCTTTCTTCAGAACTCCTCACGCACCATTGGCTCTGCGGTCCTTAGGTCTGGCTCGTCACATCTCTTGCCTGGAGTCCGCCGCTCATTGAAGAAATGACTTGAACCATACCGCTTTCTGAAACAAGTCGGTCTGGAGCGGAGAACAGCCTATAAGACGCGGGAGGGCACGAGCGTGACGCTGTGAGCGTGAACGTTGGCGTTCCCTGCGGCTCGTGCCAGTGGCGGCGACTGCAAAGCGCGTCTTAGAAGCGCGTTCACAGACCGGTGTCTGCTCGTGCACCGGTCTGTACCACTTGGGAGGCTCAACACAACGATAATAAGGCTTTCTAGCGGCAGCGCTTCGCGCTGCAACACCAGGCGAGCCCTAAAAAACAACAAGGAATCACTTGTGAGGTAAAGGCATTGCAAACCATATAGTTCTATCACACCCTCCTTGATTACAAACCTCAGGGATTCCTCACTCCCTTAGGTAGACTGCATTGACTCAGAGGGAAGTAAAATCCAGGATAAAGAACATTGTTCCAGGTGCCCACCGCATAAGAAAAGAGAACCTTGTGTTGCAGTAGTCGCTGGAAATATGGGGAGGTTTGTAAAGCACTGCGCCTTCCTGCATTGATTCAAATAAAGAAAGGCAGGCGCATGCTGCTTGGACAAAAAAGAATCCGCCTGTACAGCCGCACTCGCTGTTCAATTCATTGCGAGTGCGTAACCACAAAGATAAAATAAACAAACACCCCCCTCAGGGTCCGTGAGACTGTTTCGTCCGCTTTAGTTCAGAAGTGCAGGCGGAACGTAATCCACACTGCACATTCAAAATAACACCTAAATACCTGAAAGGGTGGTTGCGCCCTGTAGAAAGCAAGATAACTGGAAATGTTTCCCTCCAGGCAATACCTCAGTACCTGTGACGGGTCCAGGCTCAGCGCAGATCGGGATGAGGCAAAACACAGGCTCGGCAAAGTCAAAGGAAACAGCGCCCGTCCTCCAGTGGGGATACTATCCGCTTGGCGCAGCATCTCCTCGGGGATAAACAGGAAGTTTGTCAAGCCCCGGGTTTAGGAAAGGGTGAGGCTTTATAGCTGTCCAACGGGCAGGCTAATCCTGCCTTGATGTGCGGGACGCTGTCCCAGGGCGCTCTAGGCTTTGTAGTTCTTTGATGTCTGCTCTATTTTCAGTGGTGTTTTATTCTCTCTGGGATTCAACATGCACAAGTTACAAAGCCAGGAGGGGGCAGACAAGCCCAGATCCCCTCTCTGGCTCAGGATAGTGACAGACCCCCCTCTCAAGGACCGCCGTCTCGGCGGTCGCCCTGGTTTTCCTGGATGCTTGGTATGGAATTGTTCTGTTAACCTCGGGCAGTGCAGGTTGTGTACCGGTTCCCAGGTCCTATCCTCCACTCCATACCCCTTCCAATCTACTAGATACTGCACTCATCCCCTCACAAGCCTAGAATCCAACAGTTCCCGGACCTCATATTCTTCCTGCCCATATATTTCTACTGGCAATGGCGTGGAAGGCAACCTCATATTGATTGGACAAGGCTGTAGCAGGGACACATGGAACACGGGGTGAATGTTCCAGGCCTGGGGCAAAGACAGCCTCACAGCCAGAGGATTAATGATTTGCTCGATTCCATAGGGACCTACGTACTTAGGAGCCACTTTACCCACCCCTTTTGGATGTAGATTCTTCGTTGCCAGCCACACCTTATCTACCACCTGATAAGCAGGTTCAATGGTTCTCTTTTTATCAGTGTGATGTTTGTGTGCCGTCTGTGAAGCCTCCAACTGATTTTTGCTTCTATGAGCACAGCTCTGAGATGGGAGTGGTGTTCCTGTATGGTGGGATGCCTTGAGACCACTAGCCATTCGAAAGGGAGCCTGTTCGGATGAAACCCATACAGACTGAAAAAAAAGGAACACCCAAGTGTGGAATGTTTAGCATTGTTGTGGGCAAACTCTGCCGTCCAGATCAATGGGCACCAGTCCATGGTGTTTTGGAGTGAAAAACGCAGGTATTGTTCAAGTGTTTGGTTGAGTCGTTCCGTCTTTCCGTCCGTCTGGGGGTGGTAGCTGATTGACAATCGGGCCTCCACTCCCATGGTGTCACGTAACGATCTCCAGAATCGAGAGGTGAATTGGGAGCACAGGTCTGTTGTAAGTACTCTGGGTAGTCCATGAGCCTTTACCACATGCTGGAGAAAGACAACTGCCAGTTCGGCAGAAGTAGGCAGCCGTTTTATGTGGATAAAATGTCCCATTTTAGTCAGGTGATCTACTACCACTAGGGTGGTGGTGTACCCTTCACAAGGTGGCATTTCAACAATGAAGTCCATCGACATGGTATGCCAAGGGAGCGGAGGTATCGGTATCGGGCGTAACAATCCCACAGGTTTGGAATGGCTGGCCTAACTTTGAGCACAGACGGCACAGTTCTTTAAGTAGTTCTTAGTGTTGTTTTGTAGTGAAGGCCACCAAAAGGATCTCTCAATGCAGCCAATGGTTTTGTGCTCCCCTAGATGTCCTCCTAGCGTTGAGTCATGCAGTTGTTGGGCCGGTTGGGGAACGTACAAGGCATGGTAGTGGTACAATAGATCATTGTTCGTGGTCCGGTGTTCTGGGTCTTCTTTTATCCAGGCATGACCATCCACATGGGCCAAGGACATCTTCAAGTCTTCTATGAAGTCGTAAATGTGATCAACGGTTTTGTGTTGGAAGGCGTTTTCTGGGAGGATGGAGGGGGTTTCTTTAGATGTATCCTGTTCAGCGTCCATGGGTCCGCCCAGTCGTGACAATGCATCTGCCTTACCGGCCTGTATTTGCCGGTCTGTATTTTATGACAAAATCAAAGTCAGAGAAAAACAAAGACCATCGTAGCTGCCCCGGTGTGAGGGCTCTTGCAGATTTAAGGAACAACAGATTCCAGTGGTCTGTGTATATTTTGACTGTGTGACAGGCTCCCAGGAGATAGTGCCTCCATTCCTCACATGCTCTTTTGATCGCCAATAGCTATTTGTCTGTAATGGAGTAGTTTACCTCACTAGGGGTGAGCTTCTTGGAGTAGTACACCACTGGGTGGAGTTGTCCTTTGTCGGGGTGCCTTTGAGATAATACACCACTATGGCATATTGTGAAGCATCCATTTCTACAACAAACGGCAGGCTTGTGTTTGGGCGATGCAAAATAGGAGCTTGGGTGAATCGGCTTTTCAACTCTGTGAAGGAACGATCCGCTTCTTGGTACCAAGTCAAAGGGTTGTTTTTTCTCAACAGACATGAAATAGGATGTATCATCCTTGAGAAGTCCTTGATAAAACGCCTGTAGTAGTTCCGAAACCAAGGAAGCTTTGTACAGCTTTGACATGCTGGGGTGCTTTCCACTGTGTGATAGCTACATTCAACCTTGCCCATGTCCATCTGAGAAGCCTGTCCATTGATAACATACCCCAGAAAGGCAACCTCCGTAACGTGGAAAAAGCATTTCTCCAATTTGGCGTACAGCGAATGTTGTTGGAGTCTGTGCAATACGGTCTTCACATGGGTGATGTGTTCTTGGGGTGTTTCTGAATACAGGAGGATGTCGTTGATGTACACTATGCAAAAGGTGTCCAACAAGCCCTGAAGCACCTCATCCATAAAATACTGAAACGCCACAGGGGCGTTGCATAGCTCAAAGAGTATTATTCGTAGAGCCTGAATTTGGTCCTGAAAGCCGTCTTCCACTCATCACCGGTTTTGACTCTGACCAGATGGTATGCCCCTTGGAGATCCGGTTTTGTGAAGATTTGTGCTCCTTTCAGCTGGTCTAATAGAACCGGTATTAAGGGCAGGGGCTATCAATTCTTGATGGTAACTTTATTAATCGCTCTATAGTCGATACATGTCCTCATTTCGTCGCAATCTTTCTTCGTTATGAAAAGAGAGGAGAGGAGGCTGGTGACGAAGAATGCCTGATGAAGCCAGAGGTCAGATTCTCCTCGAGGTAAATCTTTAGATAACAGGTTCCAGGCTCTGTGAGGGCATACACCCTGCTGCAAGGGATGTTAGCTCCAGTCAAGAGGTCAATGCGACAGTCATACGTCCGATGAGGTGGTAATTGTGTCGCTTCCTGTTTGTCGAAGACAGGCTTTTAGTCCTTGTAGATTTCGCGTAGGGCGGTGGAACAGCAATACCCAGATCCCTCACATCCCTCCGCTAGGAGACCCACTTGTGTACCGGAGGAGGCGTTGAGTGTGTCTGACTTGCGCTGTAAATAATCGTGTTCTAACAACGTGGTTGTTGTAACAACTGCATTATAAAGGAACTGTGATGTGATGACTGCGTTGTGAACCCGGTTTCCCTTCTTATACCCATCTATTTGTATTGACATGTTTCAGCAAAATCCAACTGCCCGAACGGGTCAATGACCTTCCTCAGGATACAGATCCCTTATATTAAGGTGCCGCCTAGTAAATCACTTGATGGTAGAGATAGAGATATGGCAATACTCACCCTTAGTAGACACACTTGATTGTGTACCTACAAAAAGAAAACATATCTTGTTGTTAATCATTCTACTTTCATTTATTAGGAACTCCCCCTCCAAATAACCCATCAAAATGACCTTGTGACTTTATTTCTCAAGTGGGACACCCAACACACAGTGAAATGTGATACACTCAAATTTGTACAAAACATATATAGAACCATATAAAGAAATATTTGCTCTCCTTACCTGAGTTTCAATAATGATTCTCCAAACCCGAGGACAGAGTTGGGACGTCGCCCTATAGTCACACCCTATAAAAAAAGTCCTAGTCATATATTTATCAAGTGACAAAGTGGGTGAGGAATGGTTGTAATAAGTGTTATCTTGCCTGTAATGTGCGAGTGTACTCTCATAAACCTGACGAGGAATTGCTTGTTACCTCGTGTCTGTTGGAATAAAAACAGTGTTGTTTGTTGCAAAGCTAGTTGGTAACAACTTCATCATGTGTCCAACCGTCTTTTTATGCTACTCTTAGCTCTCCACTCCTGTGGTGCAATGTGTCTCGGGCCCCTGTTAACAATCTTGCTCAGTGGTGAAATATGGAGCCCACGGGCTGGGGCCAAGCTCTTCGCCCTAGCCACCCTCCTTGTGAATGCCCATTTTCTTATATGCGCTACGCCACATGTCTTACTTCATCAAGGTGTGACGTCTCCTCAGTGCCATTCGAGGGTGCCGATCCAGTAGCAGGACAAGACAACAAACAGCTACCTCTTGGACCATGGATTCTGCAAACTATTTACAACCCCAGATTGTCTTTTTTTCTGCGGGTAAATTTACCTAGTTTAATCAATTTTGTGCATGTTTAGAGCCATCAACATGTATCTATTTACAAACACCACAAGAGGAAAAATTGGGACTTAAAGCAATCTTAAACAGCTAGAGTATTAGGTTTCGGTGGTAGTTGGGTCAAACATTTATACGGAATACAAAGAGCATTAAACAACATGCCAAGAAGTTCTCTAGGGGGTGTCACTCCTTATGAGGTCCTAATTGGGACGAGAATGAGGGTACCTGATCTTTATTGTGAAGGCACAGTGGCGAATGAATTTTTTTTTGACATCCATAAATGTTTGGCTGTTTTACAGGATCTGAATGAATCCAGGGCACTACAAAGCAATGTCCAGGTAAAGCGGACTTCCACTGGGGTAGTCAAGTCAGTCACGGCAAGACCTGTATGGGTTGCTTAAGTTGGGGATCTGGTCAAAGAAAAATTTGTGGCCAAAAATTAATTTGGGCCATCATACAGAAAGCCTTTACCTGTCCTGGTAGTTGAAGGAACAAGAACTGCACTTCTACAACCTCTTGCTGGAATAAAGGAGAAAAAATGTGTCTCCATTGACCTGATAAAACCACACTATGTGGCCGATACTGAATAGTTGGCCTCGTGGACTCATGAGTAGCCAACACCCTACTCTTGCTACTATACAGGAATTTCAAACAGAAAGACTCAAAAGCGTTTGAAGAGTTCCCAGCACGGAATGATGGACTAAGCAATAATGCCATGGAACTCGTTCCTCTTGAGAATGAAGTTCAAACTCAAACTCTTAATCAAAATGAAAGACAAATTTATTTTCGACCAAACACTGATGTCTACATCAACATGCCTCAACAAGAGCCATCTACAATTTCAACAAAACCTGCGGAACTACCAAAGATATATCGAACTGCATCTGGCTATTTGATGGACTTCGATACCTTTTCATTGGATCCAAGTGAACTTGAAACGATTCCAGCCCAAAAAACTCAAATCAAAGACGTTTTCGTCTTTCTTAAAAAGACTTACCTGGTATCACCTTGGCTAGAACTTTAGGTAATCACTGGGATTCTTTTCTTTCTTTTCTGGATAGGCTTACTAACTGTTTTTAGCATACTTTTCAATTGAACTTATCTTAGACAAAGCTTTGCAGCATCAAAAGTGAATCTGATTCTGAAACATCACCTTTTATCACATTGTGAACAAAGAAACTTGTCATCAGTGAACATTACAGCAGTTCCTATACCTGATGGTATAGTGTTGAACAAGGTTGATTATGATATATTTGGTCCGACCAAACTTTTAAAAAATACCACATTTATTTAAAATATCCTTAAATCATATCATTATCTCCAGTACATTTTCCGATGATTGGGATTTTGAAACTGTAAAGAATATGTTGTCTGATTTAGAACAATCTGCTGCCTTTTCTACTAATGAGATGTTGGAAGACACACAAGATTGCACAATGTATTGCTATCAGCATTATGGTCATCATTTTTTTGCACAAATCTGCTAATCCCAGAAATGTTTTCACATACCACCAATAGGAACATTGCCCAACACCACCAAAAAGAAGTTCAAAAACATTTTTAATGGAAAATGTTCATATTTTTCAGGGTTTAACATGTCTGAACCAGCCTCATATTATTATAGGTGGTCAGCCAAAATATTGATTTTTAAATATCGACCACCCTTAATATCGATTTTTTAATATCGTAGGGACAGAATATTGAAGTCAAGAATATCGTTGACCACAATATCGACCCCAAGGTAAGTAATATTGTTTTTTAAATATCGAAGTAAGTAATATCGTGAGCAAAAATATCGTTGTCAATATCCCCCAAAAATTTAGTGTCATGTATTTTAGTATGCATTTTATATGTATGTTAAACCTTTTTATTAATGTATTTTCATACATTTTTTAATTGATGTTTAGAAATTAGTAGTTTTGTTAAAGTAAATTTTGCGTTTTAGTATCAGAGTGGGTTGTGGGTTTGTAGGGGGAATAGGGTGAGAACTAAGTTAATTCTAATAAGGACTCCCGGTTTCATGATATTTATTTTTTGCCATTTCGGACTGTATTTATCCATATTTATATTTGGGCCATTTTATCTGTATTTATCCACATTTATTTTTGTCCCAGGCAAAAGTTGACGCTGCATCTATGTATTTTTCCACATTTATTTAAATTGACAATGCACACATGCACTCGGTTGTTATAGTGTCAACACTATACATTAATCTGAAAACTTTGCCATTTGCAGAATGTCACAAATACACTTAAAAGTGCTATCACAAGCCATTTGTCTCTGAGCCTTGCGGTTTCTGTCATCTGCAGAGTGCCACATCCTTTCGCCCCACTGAACACCATACTGCTCCACTGAGAGAAACTCACACTGCCTTAAGCGACAGCTCAATTGTGCTCCGCTATAAACACCTGGAAGCAATTCAATTCAAATTATGCACTAGACTAGAGTAATACGCTGCCTGAAAAAAGTAACAATTTTCTGGAAAAAGCAAAGACTCATAGGGAATACAACTTAAAGCTTTTACACTCATTATTCAGAAATCAATGAGTGTTTTTGCTTGAAAAGCTAACAGCATGAAAAGTAACTTGATAGCACCGTAAAACATATATCTAACCACATGTGCGAAATGCCCATAGGGCCCAAGGTGTGCCTGGGCTGAGACAGCTTCCCGGGCACACACACAGACAGTTTTTTTGAGCTGCTGTGGGCTGGTGTCCGTTTTATCGCAGCCGCACCAAAGTATTTCACAGGTCTTTAAAAGACCATTTACTTGTTAATGAAGCTTTGTTGTTTTTCACTGCTTCTGAGAGCCCCTGCATTTCCACTCTGCCTATTGCTGGAAGAATTACCCCCCACCCCCCTCCCGAAATTTGGCTCTAGCTGCGCCTCTGTCTAACCATGATGTTAAAACTACAACTCCGACCTTAGCAGGAACATTTATAATGTCAGCAGGTTTTAGTTTTTACACTTAGCAGAACTCTGAGTCACAGTGCTGCCGCTGGAGATATAAACACTGCTAGCTATGGGCCTCCGTAGTTTCTTGGAGTCACTCACCCTCCTTGTCTGCAGACATCTGCTGGCAATCAGGATATATTTCAGGCAGTGATGTAACAAAGCTTGAGGAGGCCCCCATGCAAAGTACATGGTGTGGGCCCCCTTCCGAACTCACTCAAGGGGCTCTCAGGCCACGGTACTGTGCTGAGGGGGCCCCTTGGAAGTCAGGGCCCCTCCACACTGTGGGGACTGTGGGGGCCTTTATTACGCCACTGGTATTCAGCTGCTACAATAAAGTTTGAGAGGGCAAAAAAGTTTGAAGACCTCTGCAAAAAGTCTCCTTCTTCTGTGATTTCTGTTCTAGTTCACCCTTTACTGGCTAATTCATAATTTCTTTGAACCTCTCTCTAACTAATTCTTGTCCTTTCTGTGCTTCGTATACACTGCTGTGACACCTTCACACCCTTCCACCCATTTTCTAGGAGGAGCTGTACATTTATTGCTCGGAATATGTGCTAGACACATTTCAGCTGATCTGATTCTAATGTACACCTGTCTTTGCGCTCCACCCTCTCTGCACTTCTGCTCTCTCTTTTCCCTACTGCTCAGTTGCCCATTTACAGAATCTGAGGGAGTGGGAAAAATCCTATTAAACATCATCAAGCTGATTTCTGTGCAATTAAAGTGAGTTTGTTGTTTTAATAGATGTGGCTTTACAGCATCAGAAATGCAGTAGTGCGGCATCTCAGTTCGTAAAACCCGTGCATCTAAGCACTATCCAAAATTTGATGTTAACATCACACCTCTAAATATGGAACACACTGTTAACACATATTATTCTCTCTATTAACCATACCATTCCATACCATACCAGGATAATTTCATGATTACAGGTTGCAGTATTTAAATGAATGAATCATTGTATCTAAAAAAACAGACACCCTTAAAACGTGAAAGTTACTTGATTCACCTAATCGTACTAACCTATCTATGGCCTAAGGAATTTATTAAACAAGTTCACAAAGCGATGCGTATTTCTTCTATCTTTTCAGGGAGATATTTGCCAGAAATCGTTTCAGTAATTGTAGCCAGTAGCAAGATATCAGAGGAAGTGATGAGTCAACAACCATTGGTCCCTGGCTGCAGAGTCAAAAGCCAGGATGTCTGGTACTGATGCTTGAGAGACTCTGCTGTGATTTCGGGGCAGAAGATGCACACTTTATCCGCTGAGTACTGTCTGCATGCACTACTGGTGGTGCTAAATATAAGCTTGGAGATGAGACAAAGGATGACACAGTCCAGTCTGCCGTCCCAGTACAGACCTTCTTTGATTTACGCCAAACTGACAAGATGATTTAACGCTGGAACTACAGGGAAAGGTTGGAGGGCTGTCTGAGAGATAATACTTTGGCCGGAGTTCTCAGGCCTGACTACCGTGCAGAGGTACCCCCCTGCAGATCGGCCCCCTGTGTTATGCCACTGATTTCAGATATAACCGTGAGATAAGCTGCTACGTGGCACCGTTGACTTGAGAGCTTTGCTTGTGCCTTTTAAAGACACACAGCACCTGCTCAAAGACTCACGCTGTGACGGGACACAAGCTTCAGGGATCCCCAGGATAGGGACTAAGCAGGCAGAAAGTGTCGAGGTCAAGAGGTGACAGGACGGACACCAGCCTCCTCCTGTAATAATTTAACTCGGCAGAGGGCAGCAAATAACTCTTGGGGGCCAGGCGGGCTGGAAATTGAGATTTAAGAAGTGTTTCAAAGGTGGTAAATACCTTGACACTAATTTACATCACGGAGCGAGTGCCATTACAGGGACAGACAGAGCTGAGCCACCATGACTGCTCCCCCAGCGGCCGTTGTTATTTTCTCGTTTTAATATATAAATACAGACAAAGGAAAACTTGTTTTCCATCTGTATTTATATGTAAAAATCTGTTTAGACGAAAAAACGGGAGCCCTAATTATAATTAATTAATGTTTTTTATGTATTGTTATTATTAATTATTTGTTTATAATTATTCATTGGTAAGTTATTTTTATTAATTAGTTAATGTATAATTGTATTAATTATAATTAATTTGTTATTAATTTTTATTTATTGTTATTGTTAATGACTTTATTGTTCATTACTTCTTAATTGGTGAATAATTTTTATTAAGTGATTAATTGATAATTAAATTAATTATGTGATTTTTTATGTGTAGTGGGTTGTGGGTTTATAGGGGAATAGGGTGGGCAGTAATTAAATTAAATTCATTAATGAGATCGTTTTTAGTTATTGTTATTGATTATTATTTATTGTTAATTAATTAATAATTGGTAATACATTTTTATTAATTAGTTAATTTATAATTATCTTAATCATAATTACTTTATTATTAGCTGGCATTAATTGATTGATTGAAAATTAAATTAATTGTGTTTTTTGTATATGTAGTGTGTTGTGTGTTAAAGGGGGAATAGTGTGGGAAGTAATTTAATGTTATTTAAGTAAATATTAATTCAAATTAATTGTTTTGTTAATTAATTATTACTATTTTTTTATTATTTAATTGATAAGTATGTTAATGTAACCCCTACGCTATCCTACATTTTCCCCACTGTTACACTCACTGGAGTTGGAATAGTAATTTGAACCCCTACGCGATCCATCGCTTTCCCTACTGTTGCACTCTCTGGAGTGGGAATAGTAATTTTTACCCCTACGCTATCCAGCGCTTTCCCTACTGTTGCACTCACTGGAGTGGGAATAGTAATTTTTAGCCCTCAGTTATCCTGCGCTTTCCCTACTTGCACTCTCTGGAGTGGGAATAGTAATTTTTACCCTGATGCTAACCAACTATTTCCCTAATGTTGCAATATGTGGAGTAAGTATATATATTAATCGATATGTATATGTTTAATTTATTATATGTATTAGTTATTATTTTTAAATATTTTTTAATGTTTATATCTATATTTTTTAATTATATGTATTACTAGCTGTATCTGGCCACGCGCTGCTGTGGCTCAGTCTGGTTAAATGGAAGAGAAAGAAAAGAGTAAGCGCATGTTTCTAATATGTTTAATTTCACAATGCTTGGGGGTACACAATATGTTTTTGTGACTATTGTCCCTATGCGTCTCTTGTATTTGTTGTGCAACAAGCAAATCGATAGGGTCTGTCCAGCCTTTCGATTAAAAACATGTGTGTATTGTACATGCACGTATTCGAATCCAACGTTATGTATATATAAACACGCTCTAATGTTGCAAAGTGAACCAACTCCTCCGCGCTCCCTCCACCCACTTCCCTGTCTGCCATCCTGACACCAACTGTCCATCCTAATATATGTAGACTATTGTCTCTATGCGTCCTTTCTTAATGTTGCAAAGTGAACCAACTCCTCCCCCCCTCCCTCCACTCACTTCCCGGTGTGCCATCCTGACACCAGCTATCCATCGTAATATATGTAGACTATTGTCTCTATGCGTCCCTTGTAGTTGTTGCACAGCAACCAAATCGATAGGGTCTGTTCGGTATTTCGATTAAAAACACACGCGTGTATTCAAATCCAACGTTGTGTATATATATAAACACGCGCTCAATCGAATCAAACGTTGTGTCAAAATTGAAAAGCAATCGGTGAAGAACTTACGGAAATTTAAGATTTTGAACAAACGAACAATGACATTTTTATGTGTCTGTTTAGTCTTTCGATTAAAAACATGTGCGTATTCGACACGCGCCTATTCGAATCCAACGTTGTGTCAAATTTTGAAAGCAATCAGTGAAGAACTTTCGGAGATTTGCGATTTTGAACGAACAAACAAACATGTACATTTTTATATATATAGATTTACTTAATTTTACATTATTATTAAAACATTTAAAAAACAATATTTTTAACTGCAATATTTTTGACAATGATATTTTTTTATATTTTTGTACTTACCTTTATGTAGATAGGACTTCGATATTTTTGACTTCGATATTTCTGTATCCATATTTTTGTGTGTCAATTTTCTGTCCGTCGATATTTTTTCAGACATTCATTATTATAAGGTTACACCGACATCAGCACAGAACAATATGTTGACAAACACCAAACAGTTTTATTCTGCTTCTTTTATTACACAGTTGTCTGAACAAGGTTTCGACTTATGGACAGACACAATAGACACAAAATCAGTCTGGGGTTCTAGAGACTGGCAAGTCCAGGGAACAGAAGCGCTATTGACCTCATTCCTCAGCAGATTATGTTTCTGAATGATACTGTGCAACAAACTACCTGTCTTGGAATAGCCAGGAATAACGATTTTAACGCACCTCAGACTCCAACATCATCACATACCGAGGTTAACGTTGCATCACAAGAAGGGATTACACTAGATGACATCATGCAATATGATAGATCAGACCCCAATTATAAGAAATGGTTGATTTGGCCCATAGGCACAAATAGATGTCAGGACAGATTCAAAGGTACAACCAAAGTGTTTAGTATCCACAGGCCAGACCCACGCTAGGTACAAAGAGAACATCCAGGGGTAGTGACGTCATACAGTGTTGGGAAGATATGACTCGATTGGCTAAAAATCTCAACACTCACACAGGTGAAACAACACTTATCCTTATTTACAGAGGATGTGGACCAACAGGATTTTTTATTAGGCCCCAGAATGCCACATCAAAAACATTTCTTATATGCTGTCTATAGTGAAATCTGGAAAATCTCCCAACAAGAAACTGCGGAGAGGTTACAAGAAATAGATAGGATTAACTTAGAGAAAGCCTTAGCCGTAGTTGACAATGGTATGAGTACGTTAACTTCCAGGATACATTCTCTGGGCAACATTGTATCTTATGCTAATGATGATCTAGAACAAGGTTTGTCCATACAACAGCATAGGCAATCACATGTGCGTTCTATTATGTTATTGAGCTGGACGCTGCAATCTTTGCACGCAGGCGTTTTATCAATAGTACGTCTCTGTTTTCCAGATGCAATCTGACTGAGAAACAGACAAAAATGTCACAAAGGGGAGTCAAGTATACAATGCTGCGTATTGAAAAGCTGGACAGATTAGCTTTTACAGTGGCAAAATCAACGTCCAGAGAATGGTTAATCCATGGCCATATCAGTTTACCAGTCACAACTTTCCAATTTCAGTATTGCCTAGAACAACAGCAGGCAGGCAGATATGAAGAAATGGGTAGGGAATTCATCAAGGAATCTTGGGAATTGCCTACAGATTTCGATGCAGGAGTGAGGATCTAGAAGTGTTTCTAAGTGGTATAAACTGTGAGAATGCTTTGAGTGGATCTCTCATATGCCAGGAGATAATGCTGCACAGGGCCTGTAATGGTTGAGTAGTTAACATATCCTGTCACTTGAGGGGTGCCCCGCAGCAGTGATTACTCTAGTGTTCAGGCTACTTGATGCTGAACGATGAAGGTTATTGTGGGATGCTTCTGGGCATTGCACATCTGGTGAGCTCCAGGGTTACTTGCTGTATGCAAGTATTGTTTCCTCCAACACATACAGTCAGGGAGGTGCTGTTATGCCCTTCACTCAATGTTTTTTTAATGCAGGTTGATACTTTGAGCAGAATGAAAGCCGCCATGCTCCTACAGGAGACCATGCCTCAACCTCCGCTCAAGAGACTTCTTATTTCCAGATCGCAAGTTCTTCAGCCGAGATACAATACAGGCACTCGAACCTATGAACTGCCCCTTCCATTTCACAGAAATGGTAAATCGTATGCTTAATGTGTCTGATACAACGGGCATCGTCTACCTATTTAAGAACCTAGGCAGAGGACTGTTCAGCACCTTTCAGACGGTTCTCGGAGTTATACCAAACTTTATACACTCCGTATGCTGAAGCATTTTTGGAGGACTTCCGCTAATCCTGTTTTTAATAGCTGGTATCCCGATTGTCATTTTTCTGCTACGCAATGGACAGCCCAGTCACCAAGGAGATAGAAAAAGCACTCTAGGAGTATATATAACATGATCGCATGGTCCAACATCTGGGCATACCTCGCCTAAGAGAACTAAGTGCATCTTGGTTCCTGTCATTTAGACCAGTCTGGATGGACTGCATCTTACCTGTCCTCCGATGCCTCTTTTACGCAGAAGAATAAATGTTGGATCTCTCTGACACTCCCATCATGACATTGATGCTTTACTGGACCCGATAACGGCCCATGTTCTGCATTGTCCCCAGCGTATACCGATGTTGATGGCGGAATTCCTACAGCCTCCACATGTAGTCATGGCCCTTGGCGGAGAGGATACCGGCTCCCTTGGACGGCGCACAGGCTGCACCAGCATTGACAGAGGCAGGACACGGAAGATCATCTGTGCTCAATTGACGTAATCTGCTAGGTGTAACAGGGATCAGCATCTGCGAAGGCAGGCAACAGTAATGTTGTATCTACCAGTCAGGACACATAAACATTTAGCTCATTGTGTGCTGGAAGAAATTTGGCCTTTTTTAAAACAAACAAAATTTTTAACTCAAAAACAAATTAGCACTTTTTGTGGACATGCATAGCTTTCAGATGCTTGTAGTAGTTCGAACTATACATACGGATATATTAGAGCTATAGCTTGAGTGGACATTTCTTTTTTTTACCCTTTTTAAAAAAAGATTTTTAGAATTTTTAAATCATTTTTATTAGCATGACTATTTGTTGTTACCATAGTTATTTGTGTACCAGTGTCTAGTCAGTCTAGTAGCACATTTAGAATTTGAATTATGTCATCCAGTCGGATGAGTAGTGGGTGTTAAATTCCATATAGGTACCCTAATATAGGCTCAGGTAACATCGTAACCCTTCACCTATATTCCTCCCTACATTACATAAATAACGGTTCTTAGGGACATCCCAGTCACCAAGGAGATGGAAAAATCCCTCCAGGAGTATAAATACCATGATCGCATGGTGCAACATTTGGGCACACCTCGCCTAAGAGAACTAAGTGCATCTTGGTTCTTGTCATTAAGACCAGTCTGGATGGACTGCATCTTACCTGTCCTCCGATGCCTCTTTTGCGCAGAAGAATAAATGTTGGATCTCTCTGACACTCCCATCATGACATTGATGCTTTACTGGACCCGATAACGGCCCATGTTCTGCATTGTCCCCAGCGTATTCCGATGTTGATGGCGGCATTCCTACAACATCCTCATGTAGACATGGCTCTTGGTGGAGAGGATACTGGCTCCCTTGGATGGCGTACAGGCTGCACCAGCATTGGCAGCAGGCAGGACGGAAGATCATCTGTGCTCAATTGACGTAATCTGCCAGGTGGAACAGGGATCAGAATCTGCGAAGGCAGGCAACAGTAATGTTGCATCTACCTGTCAGGACACATAAACATTTAGCTCATTGTGTGCTGGAAGAAATCGTCCTTTTTTAAAACAAATGAAATTTTGAACTCAAAAACAAATTGGTACTTTTTGTGGACATGCATGGCTTTCAGATGCTTGTAGTAGTTCGAACTATACATACGGATATATTAGAGCTATAGCTTGAGTGGCCATTTCTTTTTTTTACCCTTTTTAAAAAAAGATTTTTAGAATTTTTAAATCATTTTTATTAGCATGACTATTTGTTGTTACTATAGTTATTTGTGTACCAGTGTCTAGTCAGTCTAGTAGCAAATTTAGAATTTGAATTATGTCATCCAGTCGGATGAGGAGTGGGTGTTAAATTCCATATAGGTACCCTAATATAGGCTCAGGTAACATGGTAACCCTTCACCTATATTCCTCCCTACATTACATAAATAACGGTTCTTAGGGACATCCCAGTCACCAAGGAGATGGAAAAAGCACTCCAGGAAAAAAAATACCATGAGCGCATGGTGCAACATTTGGGCACACCTCGCCTAAGAGAACTAAGTGCATCTTGGTTCTTGTCATTAAGACCAGTCTGGATGGGCTGCATCTTACCTGTCCTCCGATGCCTCTTTTGCGGAGAAGAATGAATGTTGGATCTCTCTGACACTACCATCATGACATTGATGCTTTACTGGACCCGATAACGGCCCATGTTCTGCATTGTCCCCAGCGTATTCCGATATTGATGGCGGCATTCCTACAGCCTCCACAGGTAGTCGTGGCTCTTTTCAGAAAGGATACCGGCTCCTCCACTAACACCCAGCCCTTGGACGGCGCACAGGCTGCCCCAGCATCGGCAGCAGGCAGCACCGAAGATAATCTGTGCTCAATTGATGTAATCCGCTAGGTGTAACAGTGTAGTAATTCGAACTATACATACAGACATATTAGAGCTTTAGCTTGAGTGACAATTTCTTTTTTTATCTTTAAAAAAAGATGTTTTAGAATTTTTAAATCATTTTTATTAGCATGACTATTTGTTTTTATTATAGTTATTTGTATACCAGTGTTTAGTCAGCCTAGTATCACATTGAATTATGGCATCCAGTCGGATGAGGAGTGGGTGTTAAATTCCATATAGGTACCCTAAGATAGGCTCAGGTAACATTGTAACCCTTCACCTATATTCCTCGCTACATTACATAAATAACGGTTCATAGGGACAGAGCTTTTACCTAGATACATCACTGCATTAAGAACACAGGATTTTCCCTGGCAAAAATCTCATACATTATGCTTTATGCATGAGGATTCTTGGATTCACAACAGGGCTAACATCTTCTGTATAATATTTATGTACAAAGTTAATTCCCGATGTCATCCTAAGTCTGCCAAAGTAATACAACGAGGTAGAACCCCCGGGGAGACCTAAGGGTATATATACATCATGTCTTGCTAAGATAGGTAGAGGAGACCAGGACTTCCCAGCCGACACAATGACCAAAGACGCTGAGGTTCCTGCATGCAGATACTCCAGCTCACAGTGGTCCACCATCCCTTGCGGGGTGTCCAACCCAAGACCAGGACGGTGTCCCACAGTCTCTCAATCCAGGTAATGGGGATGATTTTATCCTAGAGAGATCCTTGGCTTAAGACCTACACAAATGCTAGGTACACTTAGGTACATCTAATTAGGGAGGCATCGTAGGAGTATGCACTTTTATTGTCATGTATTTTATATACTCGTAAGTATTCATGATTCTTGCAAGATGGTAGAACCCCAAAATCCTTTTACTTTCATAGTGCTTCTAATCATATATATCTGTAACTGTCTAGTGGTTATTGCAGCTCATCTATTTTACACTAGAATAACGACTGTTCAATAAATGCTTATTGAAAAACGTCCAGACTGTTTAATCTGTGTATCTCTCTGAGACTAAGTGAGCACAAGTGACTGAGTGAGAAGTAGTACACTGATTCCACGGTCCTGAGGGATCAGGGTTGTCATGTTCGTAGGTTGCCAAGAACTATTCTCACCTTGGTAAGAGGAGATTCGAGTGGCACTGTGAGCTAGCCGCTACAAAAAGGCAAACATTCCTAGTGGGGGTGTTTAAAATCAGTCTGACACTAATCCTACAGTGTATGTCATCCGACCACCCAGATCCTGTATAGGTTTTATAGGATCTGCACCGGCCTGGAAAGATGATCAGCCTCTACACAGGGAAGGGTCCGTTCAAAAAAAAACAAGCCGTTTCTTCTGAGAGACCATCAGGTAACCCTCCAAATGCTGTGACGAGCACCGTCAGGAGAGTAACAGACACTTTCATACGCTGGTTGCTGGTGCAATGCAAAGTTCTTTATTTTTTAATCAGTGCAATACGAATTGCACTGACTAAAGAATAAAGAACTTTGCATTGCACCCACAACCAGCGTATGAAAGTGTCTGTTACTCTCCTGACGGTGCTCGCCACAGCATTTGGAGTGTTACCTGAGGTTTTATAGGATCTACACAACACTCTGTCTACACTGTTATACACACAGGTCGGGGAGCCTCTAGCTTGCACCTTGCGTAAATATCATGACCATAGGGGTATACGCTTCCCACATTGCAATCTGTCTGCCTACGTAAACAACACACTTCTGGGTACCCTGGAGCAAAATCTCTCTCCGGTCCCTAGAGAGATCGTCCTTTTTGGTGGTCATCCTGGGTTACAAATCAATTGGAATAGATCTCTTATATTTCCCCTAACTGCTGCAATGACGCCAGTACAGCTAGAGTATCCCTTACAATGGGCATTCAGGTCCACACTGACCCGGAGGTAGTGATGCTGGAAAACTATAGGAAGGCTGTGCAGCGCCTCACATAGGCAATAGTTCACAGGATCCACATGCCCCTCTCCCTCTGTGGTTGTATTGCCATCATGAGGATGGTGATGCTGCTCTTGTTTGCAACTATTCCTATGCTACCACCCAGCACAGTCTTCCAGACCCTGCGTTCCACCCTTCCATTGTCTTTGCCCCAATTTCCGTTCAACGGGGCTATGCCTGGTTTTCACATTGTAGATCTTACTGGTACCACACAATGCCTCTCAAAGAAGCTAGTGGTTTTACGATTTGGGTCCCTGCTTTATCCCCCTCACTTACTGTTGAAGTAGTGTACGGGGTTTCCTCTGGGGCGGGAGAAGGTTGCGGCTAGTGCCTTTCAGAAGTTTGGACTGGAGTGCATGGGCAACTTCTTTGATGGGGTGTCCTTCATGACTGGGCCCGGGTGAGTGCTCCATGCTAAGCGCCCACTTTCCTAGCAGAGTTTCATTTTTATTGGGCGCAGCATTTGATGTGGGCTTTGTGGGTGAGTCACTAGCAGAACCGTATGAGCTACCCACCCTGACTTATTTATTACGGGCTACGTCCGCACAGCGTTATATGCTTTTCTACAATAGGCCAGGTGGCCTGATGTTACCACGGTTTGTTTGGACTGGCCAGAGAATTTTGGAAATATTAATCATTGATAAACAACGGGATTACTGTTTATCTGTGGTCTGTACCATTTTCTTGCATGGCCAACATCGGCTGATACACTTTAAGTACCTTAATCGGGTGTATTACACCCTGGCTCGGATATTTCGATATGGCCTACAGAAGGCTCCTGCTGCCCATGCTGAAATATCTGCTTGGAATGTGCATATTGGAACTGGGTACCTTCCCGGGTTAATATCCAACAGTGCAGAGTCTCCGGCCTAGTCGTCTCTGTGTCAGACTACATGTGCATCAGGCTGTGCAGCCCTCACACGAGGGCACATGTGTGTGCACACTTGTTCATGTGTAACCAGCCTAGTGCCCCTGATCCCTACTGCAAAGCAGTGGCCCTTTCTTAAAAGATAGGTACTGGTGATAAACATAAGCAGTCCGTTTACTGTATGATTACCGTAGGTGAGGCTCTCTCACATGAAAAAGTCCAAAACCAATTGATACAAAAACAAAAATATCCAGGCGGATTAAATGGGCAGAACCTATTTTCCTACACCCCCCTTTTAAGATATAACAGTTTAACAGTGACTCCCTCAACCAAAGTAAATGTAGAAGAAAGGAGAAAAACGGTGAAAGTGGCACCGTAATAAGTGAAAGGTCAAATAATCAGAAGGGAAAATAACCCACTAATATCACTCTATTGTCTAACCTAACCCAAAGTTTGTCACAAAACATTTTAAGGTAGCTACAAATCATACTTCAGGTGATAAGGAGCAAAGTATGCCAATTAATGTTTGCCAGTAAGCCTACATAACACAAACAAAAGCTCCAAGGTTTGGTAGATGGATTTTCCTTGACAGTCCAGTAGTAGGGTCCCAGGTTATCCTCATCTCTTTTTATAACCTTCTCCCATGATATATCAATCAATCAATCAGCATTTGTAGAGTGCAACACTGTCACCCCTAGGGGTATTCAGGCGCTATGTGTCAGTTGAAAAACCAGGTCCTGAGTCTCTTTCTGAAGTCTGCCAGCGAAGCTGGAGGGGAAGGCTGTTCCATGTCTTGGCAGCGAAGTAGGAGAAGGAGCGGCCACTCGTGCGGCTGTGACAAATGTGTGAGGGGTGAGGAGCAAAGGTGTCTATAGGGTTGGTAGAAGTTCAGTCGATGTTTGATGTAGTCCTAGATTGTGGAGGCCTTTGTGAGGATTTTGAACCAGCATCCATTCAGGATGGGGAGCCACAAGAGGTCTCTCAGGTGGGGTGGTGATGTGTGTTCATTTGGGGAGGTTCTTGATGAGTCCGGCTGTGAAGTACTGTATGGTCTGGAGTCTTCTGAGATGCCAGCATAGAGGGCGTTGCCGTAGTCGAGGCGGCTAGTGACGAGGGCCAAAGTGACGGTCTTTCTGGTGTTAATTGGGATCCATCTGAAAAGTGAGTCTGCGGAGCATGCAAAGTGTGTGTGGAAGCAGGAGGGGCGACTGCGTTGACTTCTCATTTAATTGTCAGTTGTGTCGTGTAGTTTCCACTAATCAGTAGAAACTTTGCGTTTGTGCACAACATAAAGTTTGGGATGGTGTCAGGCTGATTCTGTGCATCCCTGCAGAACATCTTGTCCCATAGACCAATTAGCTCACAGTGCCACCATAAGCCCCCTAACCTAGACAGAGAGTGAATAGTTCTGGCAACCACTGAGCATGACAACCTTGTTTCCTCAGGAACTGTGGTGACGGACTTTTGCTCATACACTTGTGCTCTATTTTGTTCAGAGAAATATCCAAAGAACACACAGAGGGACGTTTTCAATATTTATTGAACCAAAGTGATTCTTGTATAGAATATATGTGCTGCATTGATCAACAGACAGAAGCAGAAGAACGTTATAATAAGCATCAGGATAGTGAACAGAACAAAACGTTCCACCATTGTTCTGAAATGTATATATGCAAGCATATAAACTAAAATAACAATTCGGCCTACTCCTACTATGCAGGCCCTAATCTATGTGTCTAAGGTGCATGTGTACGTTCTGCAAAGAATCCCCTTACTGGATGATCAAACCCCATTAACTGGTGGGTAAGAATGCAGGACTCCTTCTTAGTCATGAGCTGGACACACCTCACAGAGATGTCAGTCACTTGCTGGGGGAAAGCATCATCATGTAGAGTCCTCAAGGTCAGCAGAGGTGCCTCCTCTGACTATACCCAGAACAGATGTTTATTTATGTGAAAAGGCATACTTGTCTTCGGCCGAGATTGTGATCAGGTTGCCATTGTTTGTATGTTACAGATAGCTGAGTCTGCATATGGATTTAAAAACTAACGCATGTGTAGGCTGTGTACATAATGCCTTGGCAATGTTCTAGAGAAGTTGATTAGTGTAAGCAAGGTTGGTGTTTCTAGGAAACTAACCCACAGTTTCACAAACGTAAATATGTGTCAAAAGTCAATGTAAAAAGTGAAGGCAATTTTTAGGAAAGATCCATGTTCATGTAAAAATGGCAATGTTTCCTACCAGGCCTAACTGGGACACATGACAGTTGGCTGTTGAGGATGATGGCGAGGTTGCATGCATGGTCAGTCGTTGTGGGTGTATGTCCAAGTTCTGCAGGCCACCAGTTGTGGTCCAATGCTGAAGTGTTCTTCCCGAAGATCAGAACTTCAGTTTTGTTAGAGTTGAGTTGGAGGCATTTGTCACTCATCCATTTGGCTACATTGGTCATGGCATTGCAGAAGTTTGTTTTGGCTTTATAGGGGTCCTCGGTGAACGAGTGGATCAGTTTAGTATCATCTGCACAGAAGATTATGTTGAGTCTGTGGGATCTGACAACAACTGCAAGGGGGGTTATGTAGATGTTGAACAGTGTGGGGCTGAGAAATGATCCTTGTGGTATGCCATATATGATGTTTTTGGGGGCAGAGGTGAAGGGAGGCAGTTGAATGCTGCATCCTGTAATGAAGGAGGCAATCCACTTGACGGCGTCTTTCTGTACGCCTATGTTGTAGAGTCTGTGGATGAGGGTGCTGTGGTAGACGGTGTTGAATGCCACAGAAAGGTCGAGGAGGATCAGGGCTACAGTTTCTCTGCGGTCAAGGAGTGTTCTGATGCCAACTGTGGTGGCAATCAGTCCAGTCTCAGGGCTGTGGTTGGCATAGAATCCTGATTGTGTGGTGTCCAGTAGTTGGTTTTGTTCCAGGAATTTGGTGAGCTGCTGGTTGATGGCTTACTTGAATACTTTGACTGGGTAGGGGAGCAGGGAGATTGGATGATAATATTTTAGATCACTGGGGTCAACTGAGGCTTTCTTCAGGTGGGGTCAGACGTCTGTATGTTTCCATCTCTTCGGGAAGGTTGCTGTGGAGATGGAAGACGTGATGG
This sequence comes from Lissotriton vulgaris, assembly GCF_964263255.1. Classification (NCBI taxonomy): domain Eukaryota; kingdom Metazoa; phylum Chordata; class Amphibia; order Caudata; family Salamandridae; genus Lissotriton; species Lissotriton vulgaris. The sequence goes on from NW_028241338.1 coordinate 45,160, forward strand.
CTGAAGTGGTCAAGGCGGCCAGTGGAGACCAGGTGGTAATGGTTTGGCTGATGTTCGCTGGTTGGTAAAGATTGCTGGGGTTGAGGGTGGGGGGTTGGTGTTAGAAATTGTTGTAGATGTTGGTGATTTTTGATGTGGAAGTAGTCTGCAAGGGTGTCACAGAGTTCTTCGGAGGGGTGGATGGTGTTCTCTGTGGCTGTTGGGCTGGAGAATTCTTTGACTATTTTGAAGAGTTCCTTTGTGTGGTTGGCTGTGGAGTTCATGCAGGTGGTGATGGGTGCTTCCTTGGTGTGCTGGTGACATTTGTTAAGGGCTGTTTTGTAACCTGCTCTGTCGATGGGATCTTAGTGGCGCACCATCATTTCTCCAGTTGGTGGCAGTTGCGCTTGGTGGTCCTGAGTTTTGGGGTGTACCAGCTGGCATGTTTGGAGGTTTTGTTTCCATCTGTCCGGGAAGGTTGCTGTGGAGATGGAGGTGTTGAGGATGCTGGTGAGTTGAGTGCTTCTTGGGTTCATTGCGAGGTTGTAGAGGTGGTGGGGGCAGGGGTTGGTGGGCACCCGGAGAGGTTGGAATACATGATGGATGAGGTGGTCAGGGCGGCCAGTGGAGACCAGGTGGTAAGGATTTGGCTGACGTTCGCTGGTTGGTAAAGATTGTTGGGGTTGGAGTTTGAAATTGTTGTAGATGTTGGTGATTTTTAATGTGAAAGTAGTCTGCGAGGGTGTCACAGAGTTCTTGAGAGGGGTGGATGGTGTTCTCTGTGGCTGTTGGGTTGGAGAATTCTTTGACTATTTTGAAGAGTTCCTTTGTGTGGTTGCCCGTGGAGTTCATGCAGGTAGTGATGGGTGCTTCCTTGGTGTGCCAGTGACATTTGTTATGGGCTGTTTTGTGACCTGCTCTGCCGATGGGGTTCTTAGTGGCGCACTATTATTTCTCCAGTTGGTGGCAGTTGCGCTTGGTGGTTCCAGAGATTTGGGGTGTACCAGCTGGCATGTTTGGAGGTTTTGTAGGATTTTATAGGTTTCATTGGGGTGACTCTGTCGATGCTGTCGGTGATCCAGACGGTGAAGTGCTGGATGGCCTGGTAGAGGTCTGTTGAGGCCACGGGTTGGGAGGTGGTGAGGGCCTCTGACCACTGAGTTTCGGTGACCTTGCTCCAGCTGAGATGGGGGTGGATCTGATGCCAGGTGAAGTGCTGGGTGTCGTGATGGTTACGTGTACAATGGTGTGGTCAGTCCATATGAGTTCTGTGGTGTGGATGAATATGATTTTGTTACTGGAGGTGAAGATAGGGTCGAGTGTGTGTCCGGCTTTGTGTGTGGGTTCGGTGAACAGTTGGGTGAGGCCAATGTTGTTCAGGTTCTCCAGCAGGGCGATGGAGTTGGGATTGTCGATGTGCATGTTGAGGTCACCGAGCAGGACATAGTGGTGAGAGTCGATTGCTAGGGGGCGATGAGTTTGGGAATGGCATTGCAGAATGTTACTCGGGGTCCCAGAGGTCTGTAGGTGAGGGTGCCTTATTGTGGTCTTTGCGTCAGTTTGTATTAGGAAGTTGAGGTGTTTCATGAGAGGCATGGGGCTGTTGTTGGTGATAGTGTATCTGAGCATTTCTTTGAAGATGATAACATAACATACATAACGTGTATTTGTAAAGTTTACATCCACTTAAGGGTGTCTTGGTGCTTAATAACAGATATTTATTGTTACTCAACTCAATGATACTCATTTTATCAACCACGGAATGATGAAAGGTGCAGTGGACCTGCAGGGATTTGAACCTGTGACCATGAGGTTGAACACGGGTCCCTACAGTGGAGGCATTAGTCCACTAAGCCACCAGACTTGACAATGCCTCCACCTTGTTTGTTGACGCAGTCTCGGTGTATCATCTTGTAGCCTTTGCCAGTGGCAGTGGTGAAGTAGGGGTTCGGAGAGGGGTCGAGCCACGTTTTTGTGATGAAGGCAACATCCCTGGCGAGGAAGGTGATGGTGTCCCAGATTTCCGGGGCATGTTTGAAGAGGGAGCGGGCATTGAGCAGGATACAGTGGAGAGGTTATGAGGTGTTGTTGGTGTTGTTGCCAGGAGTGGTGCTGGATCTTTCATAGGTTGTGTTGCAGGAGAAATGGCAGTGTCAGCAGGTGAAGGGTCATTTGGTGTATAGTTGAGAGGAGGAGACTGACTTTGCTTCAGTGTCTGGGGTCCAGGTCCAGGAGTTCTTTGGCTTTGTACTGTCATGTGGCGGGAGGACCAGTGGTTCTGCCGCTGGAGGTTGTCCAACCAGCGGCCACCATTGGTGGTCCTGTTGGGTGTAGCACAGGCGGGATGTGACAGAGCAGCAGGCAGTGCAGAGACAGCGCAGGGGGAGCAGCAGTGCAGGGGCAGGGGCAGGGACAGCGGGCCGCGCAAGAAGAGCACAGGGGAATGATAGTACAGAGGCAGGGGCAGCGCAGGGGGAGTAGCACCGCAGGATCAGGAACAACAGGCAGCGCATGGACAGCAGGCAGCACAGGGACAGAGCAGGAGTGTCAGCAGAGGGAGCAGCAGCGTGGGGACAGCAGGCAAAGCAAGGAACAGTGCAGGGGTATCAGCAGCGCAGGAACAGCAGGCAGTGCAGGGGGAGCATCAGTGCAAGGACAGCAGGCAGTGCAGGGACAGCACATTGGGAGTGGCAGTGCAGGGACAGCAGCAGTGCAGTGAAAGTACAAGGGGACCAGCTGCACAGGGACAGCAGGCAGTGCACGGACAGTGCAGGAGGAGCAGCAGCGTAGGGGCAGCAGGCAGCGTAGGGAAAGCGCAGGAGGATTGGCAGTGCAGGGGTAGGGACAGCTGGCAGCGCAGGGACAGCACAGGGGAAGTAACAGCAGGTAACACAAGGGACAGCACAAGGGAAGCAGGCAATGGAGGGACAATGCAGGGGGAGCAGCAGCAGAGGAGCAGGGATAGCAGGCAGAGCAGCAACAGCACTGAGGGAGTGGCAGTGCAGGGACGGGGGGGGTGCGGGCGTAGTACCTTAGGCTGTCATGAGAAGAGGGGTGATCCAGCCTAGCCTCCTACAGGCTCTGACGGTCACGGACAGGCCCACCCTTCGACCGGGCGTCGCCTGCATAGAGCCCGCGACGAGGGAGCTGCACGGGGCTAAAATGAAGCCGGGAGGCGTGAAAATCAGGAACCCAACTGGCCCTGCCTCCGGGCCGCTGGGAAAGATAGAGATGACAGGTCATGATAAGGGAGAGAATTTGACCAGGTTCAAGTCAATACTCCAGTCACTTCATGGGTAAGGGTAGTATCGTTAGAAGCCGTGGAGGCGGATCCTTTTCTGTTCTCTTCAGCAAATATAAGTTGTGGTCTCACACGTCATCGGTGGCTTTACTTGATGTTGCGTTATTAACGCGAGAGATGTTGCAAGGAAGGTTAGAAGCCTTGGCTGTGAACAAATTCAAGCCTTTTAAAGGATTTTCCAGCTGAACTATATAAAGTTAGTACTTCTCCATCTACATTAATAACACTCTTTGAAGGGAATGCATCCTCGGTTAATCTGTCAAATATGGATGAAAATGATCAAGACAAATTGACCCAAAGATCCACAGTCAACCCATTTCTTGTTGTCCAATATGAGTAACAAAGAGGTATCAATCTGATATCTGTCGGAATTTCTCTTGAAATTACAATTTGACTTCCTTTCAGACTCATAGGAGGTATTAGTCAGAAATATCTAAAAGGAAACTGTAAAGAAAACCTAAGAAGTAAACATCGCACGTGATTTAATTGAAGGGGTGTTTCAAAGATGTGTTAAAGGGCAACTCTTTGTCGACACCAAGCAGCTTCATCGATTCGCACTTGCCAGGTAAAGACAATATCCCGGGTAAATATGTTCCAATTAAAAAGGTGAATTAAAAAAATGCCTAGTTCTAAGATCACCATAAACCAATGGCTGGACCTGAATAATTTATAGATCTCACTAACCACTGGTTATCAACTAAGGCAATAGGACAAACTTTTTTTTGAGAAATGGATAAAAGACAAGAAACTGCATCCATTAAAAAGATCAAAATTGCCATGTGTTTTCAAACAAACCCATTACTCACTGTTATATCTTCACATGATCTTGCCCCTGTAGGGCCAGTTATGTGTCAGATATGGTATAGGATCTCTTTCCGGTGTGTGTGTATGACTTCCGCCTATGCAAGAAAGTGACCCCCTCCCCACAATCCTTCCAACAGAGCGCCTTTGAGGGAAGACAGTAAAACCTTGAGAGGGATGCTGAAGAAGCTTTGCTTTATGCTTACCTGTCCCTTGGAGATGCTATTGTGATTCCACTCCAATGCTGGGCGAACCTACAAAGCCTGGATATACATTTTTATGTTAGGAAAACCCAGTCTCCTTTAGAGGTGGGTTTTAGAAGTGTGACTCATGCAACCCCATGGGAAGCGATTTCTCCAAATAAATGAGGACTTCTTTTGTACATTGTCTATGGTGGAGCTGTGAATTCAAAGTGGAAGGGATTGAAGGATTTAGAACCACTGACCAAAAAAAATATTTTTGATACTCGTCATCCACCTGAACCGGGATATTTCAAGCTTCCCCCCTTTATAGAGCTCCTTGAAAATAGCTCACAGGCCAGGGGGAATCTTAGCACTATATAAGTGTATCAATTTGTGAGGCATGTAGGTGCCTAAGTATTTGAGAGGTCCCTGTGAATCCATTCTGCTCCACAGCCTCCTGGCCTTCTCTGAAACAGTCCACCACTTGCAATCCTTTAGATTTTATGAGGTTTATTTTGAAGGCTGTAAGCAGCATAAAAGATAGCAAATTCTTCTTTAAGCACTGGCAGGGATGTTTTGGGGTCAATGAGAAAACAGAGAATACTATCTGCATAAAGCATAACTTTAAATTATTGATTATGTATCTCTATGCCTTTGAGAGTTCAATTAGTCTGGATTTTCTGTTTGAGGAGCTCCACTGAAAGAACAAACATTGAAAGGGATAATGGGCATCCCTGGCGTGGGCCCCGTGTGAGTGAACATTTGGGCGAAGGATTCCCATTCACCATATTCCTGTCCTATGGGTTTTTGTAGCTGCCCATTAACCATTTGGTCATTTTAGGGCTGAGCGGTGTTTTCTGGAGTATCTCGGACATAAACGACCAGTTGACCCTGTCAAAGGCCTTCTCCACATCAAGCAAGATAATTACCATTGACTGATTGTGGTGCTCTGCTGCTTATACTAAGAGGGTGGCTAGCCATGTGTTATCTCTTATCTCTGACGTGTCAATACTTTATGAACCCACTATGGTGTGGAGAGATTAGGTTTAGCCAATCTGCATGCATTCTGTTCACAGTAATTGATGTCAGATCAATGTTTAATAAGGCAATAGGCTTGTATGATGGACAGAGTGAGGGGTGTTAGTCTGACATTAAGATGAGTGTGAGTTCGAATCCTAACATAATGTTTTTCACTACGCCTATGGTGAGGGTGTGATTTGATACCCAAGCTAATGGTGCTGCACGGAAGCCATGAGTATGTTTTATAAGAGGGGGTCAGTACACCATCTGGTCTGGCGCTTTCCTGCTTTGCAGACACTTTATGGCTTGTAAGATCTCCTCCGTCGAGATGTCCTCTTCCAGTTCGAGACTTTCAGGCTTGTTAGGGTGCATATAAACTCGTGCTGGCCTCTGTCCGGCATCTTAGGCTACTGGACAGAGGTCAGGCTCAGTAAAGAGGGAGCTATAATAATCTCTCAATACGGAGAGTATGTTGTGTACTTTTGTGTGAGTCGCTCCCGCACCCTCCTTTATTGAAGTAATTTGATTATGTGCAATTTTATTTATGTTAATAGGCCGAAAGCCTATTAGCTTTGTCCTGTTTTTCGTAATACCTCTGCTTGACATATAGAAGTTTCTCAGTAGCCTTGCACATCACTACCTGCTGTAGCTCACCTCTTGCTTTTCTAACAGCGGTATATGATCTGAGGTAGTTAGCAGCGTTGTATTTGGTCTCTAAGCATTCTATTTCAGTCTCCAAGTCCGTTTTCTTCTGTTTCCCTAACTTCTCCAAAAGTGTCGCATGGGCAATAAACTCCCCCTGCATCACAGCTTTTGCAGCAACCCATATGGTACCCCTGCTGTTCTCTGGTGTGATGTTTTTGAAAATCCTTCTCCAATTTATTTCCTTACCAATGTCTCTGAGAGCCACATCACTGATCGGCCATTTTCTTCGAACGGGAGGTTAAGGGCTTCCCTATTCTCTGACCAGTTTTACAGCTGCATGATTTGAGAGGATCTGTGGATCAATTTCTGGTTAAAAAGCGTAAGTGAATATGTACCGCGATGGTCAATGCGGGTGTATGACCTATGAAGGTGTGAATAGAAAGTGTAACCACCTTTGCATGGGTGTTGGTAGTGCCAGTCATTGATTAGGTCAAGGTCTGTAACACTGTGGAGCAAGGATATATGTGCGGTGGGGCAATAGTGCCAAATAAGTGCCCTGTCTTCTAATGTATTCAGGATACAGTTAAATTCCCCCCATATTAGTGTAAGAACTCTAGGGAACTGCGCAGTCTCTGGCATTAATTCTGCATAAATGTTTTCTTTACTTTCCCCAAGAGCATAAAGGGCAATGAGGGTAGTCAGCATACACCCTGATTGTAATTGAAGTCCCATATGTCTACCTTATTTGCCCTGATAATAACTTCTAATTCAAATGTTAACCCTTGTCTGAGTAAAATGCACCCTCACTCATTTTTGCTTTATCCTTGCCATGACATTAAGATGGGAACTAATAGGATTGAAGCCTCTACACATCCTTTCGTATCTTCTGTAACATTATAATGTTTATCTTTTTACCTTTTAGCCACTAAAATAGGGCCCTTCTTTCAATTGGTGAGTTTAGGCGCTGTACAGTCAGAGTGATCACTATTAGTGTGCGCTTTTTTCCAGTATGGGTTGCCCTTTCGTGTTCCTCTTCCGAACCATAGATTGTTTTGATATCATGTTAGGGAGAAGAGTTGATGGTTGAGAGCGAAAATGGAACTTGCAGCTATTTGTTAAGTGTTGTTGCTCTGAATGTGTAAGCATATAAGTAGTCTTGTGCAGAAAAAGGTATAAATACATTTACAAACTGAACAATAACCAAAACCAATACCTTTTCATTAAACAAACCTGAACCAGCGCAAAGATCAGAAAAATAGTAAAGTCAGCAGATATCAGCTGAATTGGCTGAAGCGTGGACAAGCCCCGAGCCCCCAAGGACATACTGCACCCATGTCTCTTTTGGGGCCTCTGAGGAGGAGTCAAAAAGTTTTCCAGGAATCTTTGAGGATTCATATCTAAGGAGGGGTCGCTTTGCTCAGGAGTGTAATAAGGCTCTGGATGTGAATCTATGCGGGAATTGCACCCTTTCTTAAGACCCATTAAGTGGTGTACAGTATTCCAGTCTTCTGTAGAGAAATCATAAGGGGGGTTGTTGTTCTCCGTCTTTTAGACAGTAGGAGAGCAGGTGCCACTGGTTGCCAATAGACCTAGTATTTCTCTCGTCTCGCTGTCTTTCTCGGTTTCTTGGTTACTTTTATGTGTGAAACATAGACGGCAGAGGTGGCCCCAGTGACAGCACAGTGTTTAGTAAATTTCATTGCGTTTGATGGAATGTAACATTGTTTGTTTGTTCGATGTTCCGGTTGTGCGTAAATGTATTTTATTTTAGAAGCAACTATTTCTGGGTGGCTCCGGTTTGCTACCCAAACACCTCATGCTTCAATGATGGAAATGTGGTTTTCACTCAACTGACGGCATTTGCAAAATAAAACGCGTTCAGCGCGTTCATCCGATCGGAAGTTTGTTTAAAATTCGATCTTTGAATTTGTCTTTATTTTAAGAACAGCGCACATGGGTGATTCTATACAAATCTTAGTTTTTTTTTATTGCCCCGCATGCCACAGCTGCGCAAACATGGCTCCTGTTTACTCTTCAAACCATTCCCTGCATCTGCACAAGTCTCCCCGGGCTCCGCAAACGCATGTGGTCTTTCATATGTGTAAAAGATTTGTTTTAGTTTCCACCATGACTTTACTGGGCGGATACTTCCTTTTTGCTCTGCAAAAGGCCCATAAGAGCCCCTCACCCCGGTGACTCACATTTTGGTGGGTCGCCCCCAAGGCTTCAAGTGTTTCTGCTTCAGCGCCCATCACTTAATCTCCCCGTCCCGTTCAAAGACAAAGATGAAACTTCAGATGCTGTTTTAGAGATTGTTCCTTTTTTGTAAAGGAATGTTCTATTGTTACGAAACAATTGTTACAACTAACCAAATATGTCCCAACCCTACCAGCCCTTTAAAAAAACATTGTTTGCCACATCACGGACTCTCTCCCAATGTTATTTGCTTTTCGCGGAAACTGTATTTGCTTTATACTTTACATGCGCATAACTTTTTAATAAGTAACTTGTTTGTCCCAGCCATAACAGCCTTTTCTATTTAAAATTCACTCAGATGAAGGTCCATGGCCCTGGGGGCATTTTGTGCGCACATTACTCTGGCCTCTAAAAACCTTCTATAGTCTCGTGCAGCACCCCATCACCAACAGTGCCCCCGCTTGTGAAGACACTTTGATACATTAACACTCGCCGCCTTACATTCGCTGTACTCGGGCAAGGTATTCTACTCTCACAGAAAGGCAAATAGGGGGGTGCCGCTCCCCACGTTGCATCCTCTTTCCTGCCTCTGTTCTTATCATGCGGTACAAAAGGGGGTCTGTTCTTATGGCAGCATTATATTTATTTCCTGCCTGTGCACACGTCTCCAGGGCACGCGTTCGCATATAGATCTTTCATATGTGTAAATGATGTTTTTAGTTTCCACCATCACTTTACTGTGTGGACATAAGACCCGTAGGAGCCCCTCACCAAGGTGACTTACATTTTGGTGGACGTCCCCATGCTCCTAGTAGTTGGGCTTCGGCGCCCATCACTTAATCTTCTTGTCCCATTCAAAGACAAAGATGAAATATTAGACACTTCAGCCGCAGTTTTACAGCTTGTTTTCTGTCTGTTGGGAGTTGACCTGTAAATGCTTAAGAATCTGACCCCTAGACGAGTTTGCATGCGAAAATCAGGTAAAAACATGGCTGTGAAAGAGTCGTCCTACTAGTGAACGGCATAAACCCAGCTGGCAAACAACAGCCAGTTCTGTTTTTTATTTTTTTCTGCCGAGATCAGTTTGCATTATCGGATTTGTAGTTTAGATCTTAAGATTGTACGTGGGGACCCAAAGGGGCAGATTTACAAGCCCCCTGCGCTTGTAAATATTGCCCCTTTTCATGCAACACTTTGCGTGTTAGGGGCATGATATGGGTGTGGCTGAGGGTGTTCCTGTGCAACACCCATGTCCACTGATGCATATCCAGATTTAAGAGCAATCGTAAATCTGGAAATGCGTCAGAATGCTACGCCACGCTAGGGGTGGAATAGCGAGATGCAATTCCCCAGTTTTTTCCTCTTTCAATGCGTGCTGAATTCTACAGCACGCATTGGAAGAGGAAATCACCTCAATTGATTGTTTTTGTGCAGGAAGGTGCCCCTTCCTGCACAACAACAATCTCCCCACGACGCAGGCATCCTTTCACCATGGTGCAAGGGTGCCTACACCGGCGCATCGTAGAAGTTTGTGCGCCAGCGCAGGGGGAAGCACAGAGATGCGAAAAATTGTTGTAAATATGGTGCATCTCTGTGCTTCGAAACTAACACAGCGCAGCAAAAAAAAATTACTTGTGGCACAGCGCTGCGTTACTTGCTTGTAAATCTGCCCCAAAAAGTCTAGCATGTAAAGTGCTGTCCACATAAAAACAAAAGACTATCTCAGTGTCTGGCGTGACATGACTCACTTTAGAGCTACGACTCATGCACAGTAGAGTACTGTAAGAGGTCGGGTCGAGTAATGACCTCTAGGGCTTTGACATTCCACCCCCCACCCCACTTCCCCTGTGTGCACTGCATATAGCCACCAGAAAGCCATACACAGTTAGAATTGTTGCAATTCAGAAATGCTAGCACTGGACACCAATTTTGTTTTCATTTAAACAGAAATGTCACAGTTGGTAATAATGTAGTTTTTAGTTGGCAGTTTAAGGCAGTGTTTACTTAATTCAAAGGTCTCCCCAGTGGCTCCTATTCGTGTACTCTTTATCGAGTCGAAGTTGCTCCAGTATAAACAGTTCTTTTTTGTCTCAGATTTTAACCAAGTCAATTAACTGGTGCGCACACACACACACACACACACATACACACCCGCACACGCACACACTCTCTCTCTCTCTCTCTCTCTCTCTCTCTCTCTCTCTCTCTCTATCTCTCTCTCTCTTTTTGTCTCTCTCTCTCTCTCTCTTTCTCTCTCTCTCTCTCTCTCTCTCTCTCTTTTTGTCTCTCTCTCTCTCTCTCTCTTTCTCTCTCTCTCTCTCTCTCTCTCTCTCTCCCTCTCTCTCTCTCTCTCTCTCTTTTTCTGTCTCTCCTATTCTCTCTTTCCCAGTTACACCCCCCCCCCCTCATCACTCTAAGTCATGCTGTTCCTGCTGTAATAAAACATGTTCTCCGAAACTCATTCAATGGCAATAGAACAAAGGTTGCACCATCTCGAACATCTAACAGACATCCAACTGCTGGCTACTTCTTTTAGACGGGGTGGGGGTTTATTCTCAATTGAGCCTTTCCTATAAGGGCACATTACCCCATGTCCCTCCTGTCCTCATCCCATTCATTTACAAAGAGAGATAACCTATCTCACCGACAGAAAAAAAGAACGAAGGAATGCTGGCCGTACCCCACCCCCTCCCTCTGGGAATACATAAGCATACCTATCCCAGCATTCCTCCTGTTCTTTTTTCTGTCTACCGACAGTAGGGGACGATGCAGGAGCGTGGACGCTCCTGAGGTTCTTCTTACGTTTTTGCTGCTGGGCAGAGAGGACATGCTGGCACATTTCAGATATCAAAGCTCTGTATCAGTCGATGGATGATGCTTTTGACTGTTCTGTGCTTTTGGAACATATCGAAAGATAGGTGGAGTGCCTCTCTGATGTACCCTTCAATGTGGTGAAGGTCTCGCCCTGTCCAGTGGTGTAGAGGTGGCTGCCCTCCGCAATCTGGTGTTGAAGGGCTGGAAAACAGACTCTGCTCAAAAGTCTTGCACTTTACGCTTGCTTTTTCAGGGGACTATGATGCTTTGGGAGGAGTTGGAGGGGAAATTGCATATATTGTTTAAGTTGAAAAAGCACTCTTCTTCCTTTAAGCAGTCCTCTGCTGCAAGCGTTTCCTTTAGGCCTAAATCTTTTTTCCATCCTCCCTATCGTAGGCAGTTTTCCAGGGGCCACAGAAAATTCTCTTCTGGTCGGGGTCAGGACAGGAAGGCTAAGTCCCCCCTCATAAACCACGTTCCTGACTATATGGCTGCGGATCCCGGATTGTTGGTCGGATGCGGTTCTTCCTTCTGGCTTGGGTGCAGTCCTGCTCAGATGTACGGGTGCTGGACATTGTTCATCAGGGTCATGTCATCGAGTTCTCAGCTCTTCCTCCGGAATAGGGGATTCATCTAACTCCTTGGCCGTCTTGCCTGGCCAAGAGGTCCGACCTGCCTCTTGGGGTCGAGTCTCTCTTGCAAAAAGATGCAATTCAGGTTGTTCCTCCTCTGGAGTTGGGAAGGGGATTTACTCTCTGATTATCCTGGTTCCTAAAGTGACGGGGGTTCAGGCTAGTCCTGGATTTGAAGGCACTAAACAAAAGGGTGGTTCATCTGCCTTTTTGGATGGAGACTCTTCAGCGGGTGATTCTGTTGGTTCTTCCAGGCCATTTCATGTGCACCCTCGCTCTCCAAGACGCTAATTATCATGTCCCGATTCACCCCAGCTCTTGTTGGTTCATGAGGTTTTTCATTCAGGGCCGTCATTTTCAGTTCCAGGTCCTACCTTTCGGTCTGAGGTCAGCTCCGTGAGTGTTCACCTAGGTGGTGGCTCCGTTGGTAGCCTCCCTGCATTTCCAGGGTGTCCTGGTTTACCCTTACCTAGGCGACTGGTTGATTCATGCTCCCTCTCGGTACCAGTTGTTGGTGGATCGGGCAGTGGTGTGCTCTGCGTTGAGGGCTCATGAGTTTCTTCAGACTCTTCCCAAGTGTCAGCTGGAGCCCTCTCAGGACTTGACTTTCATTAGAGCTCACTTTCGGACCGATCTCAGCAGACTGTTCCTGCTGGTCCCTCGGGTGGTTACCTTGGGGTCCCTTGCTTGGAGAGTCTGGGAGGGGGGTTCATTTCCCGTTCACCTATGGTTGCAGCTTCTGGGTCTCATGGTGGCGAAGGTGTTTACAGTGGCTTGGGCTTGTGTTCACCTTCGTCCTCTGTGGTTGTATCTGTTGGCTTGTTGGAATCCGTTGTCTCGCAATCTGGACCTTTGGATTTCAGTGTCCCCTTCCATCCTACCTGCCCTGCTCTGGTGGACAGTGTTGGACCATCTTTCTTGGGCTCTGCTGCTTGAGCCCTTCCCTCCTGTGGTCCTGACTACGGATGCCAGTTCTTTCGGGTTGGGAGCAACCTTGGATTCTCTGTCTCTTCAGGGTTCTTGGTCCCTTCTGGAGGGTCAGTGATCTTGCAACTGGTGGAGCTGAGGACTGTGTTGCGTGCTGTGATGGGGTTTCACATCCAGTGTTGGGGCGCAATGTGGTGGTGCTTTCCTATCACAAGAAGCCCAACTGAATCATCAAGGGGGTTCCAGGTCCACGTCTATGAATGCAGTGGTGTTTCTCTTGTTTTGTTGGGTGGAAGGGCATCTGTTGTGTCTGTCAGCTGTTCATATTTGGAGTTTGGACAACGGGGTGGTGGATGCTTCCCGCCATTTTTCCCCGCATTTCAGGAGTTGTCTCTGACTCCAGTGGCTTTTCAGCTTGTGTGTAGGAAGTTTGGTCTTCCCTATCTCAACCTCTTTGCTTCCCGACACAATGCCCAGCTGCCCCAGTTCTGCTCCCGGGTTTGTCAGGAGGGCTCCTGGGTGGTGGATTCTCTGACGATTCCTTTGCCGTCTTGCCTCCTCTATGCATTCCATCTGCAGGCTCTGATTCCTCGTTTTTTGACTCGCCTGGGCAGTGAGTCCCAAGAGGTAATTGTGGTGGTTCCATTTTGGCCTTGTCAGTCGTGGTTCCCCTATCTGCGGCTGTTAGCGGCGCACAGTCCCTGGTTTCTTCCCTGCTCCCCGTCTCCCCTGTGGTCTGTTCCAATGTTGTCTCACCCGCAGATGCGGCTGTCTGATTTTGAGAGGCTGGGGTGATAGCGTCAGGGTTTTCCGGAATATTCGGCGGTGGCTCTTAAGCAGTTGTGTAAGCCTTCTACCTTGAAATCCTATGGGCATCATTGGGGTAATTTTCAGCGCTGGTGTCTGGCTCTGTCACATTTGGCTTGTTCTTTGCAGGAGGTTCTGCAATTCCTTTGGGAGGGCTTTGAGAAAGGTTTGGCAGTTTCCACTTTGAGGGTTCAGTGGGCAGTGGGGGCTCTGATGACATGAAAGCCATTTGTGTCCTTTTCGGATGATGGGGTAGTCCTTTGGCTGGATTCTGCTTTTGTTCCCAAAGTGTCTTCTTAGTTCCATCGCTCCCAGGAGTTGGTGTTGCCTGCGTTGAGTACAGATCTTGACTCTCCTGATGACCTTCCTTGGTCTCTGTTTGATGTGTGCAGGGCTTTGACTGTCTTTCTGGATTGAATGAGTTCCTTTTGAAAGTCTGACCCCATTTTTGTTTCCTTTGAGGTAGCCTCTCGTGGTGGGAAGGCTTCTTTGGCTTCCATTGGTCATTAGTGTAAACAGGCCATTGGGTTGGCTTACTCTCTTTTTTGGTGTCCTCCTCCAGGAGGGGTGCAGGGGCGGGTGACTCGGGGGTTGCGGCTTAGTGGGCTGAGGTTTGGGGTGTTCCCCTGTTCGAGATCGGTAGGGTGGCCACTTGGGCGTCCTCTAATCCCTTTGTGAGGCATTATCGGCTCCAGAATTTGCTAGGGGGTGATGCTAATTTTGGTTTGGGGGTTCTGCATGCAGTGTGCTCCTGACTTTATTGTTCTGCTGTTTATTAAATCACTGGAATTTGCTGTATTTTGTGTCCTTGTGGTTTGTTAAGGATGAATGCTGGTGGTTGCTTGGGTATTCTCACTTTGTAAATGAATAGGATGAGGACAGGAGGGACCTGGGGGTAATGACCCATTACTTACTGGTAATCTCCATTACTCCTGCTCCTGTTGTCCTTGTCCCATTTGTTACTTCATTCCATCCCTGTCTTGCTGGCCTTCATCTAGGCTTGGTATTTTCAGGAGGAAAGCTGGGATAGGTACACTTATTTACTCCCAGAAGGAGGGGGTGGGGTGGGGTAGGGCCAGCATTACTTAGTTCTTTTTTTTCTGTCGGTGAGATAGGTTATCTCACTTTGTAAATAAATGGGACAAGGACAACGGGACCAGGAGTAATGAAGATTACCGGTAAGTAATAGGGCATTTTTGCCGAATCTGAGGGCAGACGCAGACAGGGACATATGAATCAAAACATGTTTTTAATGCTGTGGCAAGCCATGCTAGGAGCTTCTAAGAGTGGTACAGACTCTCAGCCGATGTCTCGGTCCTTGATGCCTCATATCCCGAGGGTGGAAGGTAAATAAGATTGGCCAGCAAGAATGTGAGAGAGGCACATAGGTTCCAATTCACATAATTACCGAGAAAGTAACCTTTAAAATAGAAGCCGCTTTTTCAGCGGAAAATTCAGAATTAACCTGCAGGCATAGACTTTTATTTTATATAGCTCCAGCCTATCCAGGGGACGACCTTCAACAACACATAATTATGTTGGGTAAGGAATAGTGCTGTTTACACAAATCATAAATTGACACTGATTGCTATGTAAGTTAGTGAAGACTACAACCCAATATGACGGAGTGGCACTTATTGCTGATGATGTTGTTGCTGGTGTGCATTTTTGTGCCTTAGTAGATCGTTTTGTGATTTATTGTTACACCTCACAGCAGAGTGCATAAGGGAAATTGGTGTCTCTTTTTTCCCTCATTATTACTTATGAAAGCTCTTCCAGATATGTGAGGTCAGACTAGCAGTTGTACAAAAATAGCACTTTAAATAAGTTCTTCTCAATGCAGTACTATAATGTGCCTATTAATGTAAAAGTTTCCACGTTAATAAACAGTAGATGTTGTAGCACCCAGGATAATGTGCTGCATGGCTAAATACTTATAAGGTCCCAAAGGCGAGACTTATTGGCTATGCCAATGCTTGTTATAAAACATGGCCTCTTCAGATATCAAAGTTCTCGCAATAAAAATTCCTGGCCAGATCAGCAAAAAAAATGGTCCATTCTTTCCCTCTGGGGAGTACAGAGTTTGCTTCAAAAGGAAATTTACTAGGGTCTCTCAGCAACTTTGCATTAGTATTTCCAGGTGAGACTAGTTCTCATTTCAATGTTATACTTGGGGGGCAAGGTTCAGTGGTTCCTACACAGCTGGCAGACCTTTGACCAGGGACGCTTGGGTCTTATAAACTAAACAGGGAAGGATTTATTTTGCACTTTGAGCATCTTTGTCTTCTATTCCAGGTTTGCACTATTGGGTAACTGAAGTTCCATGGGGTCCAAGCACCAGGGCTGCACATTTCGCCATTGGCCGCACCAGTGACATTCTGACTTACCTGAAGGTACTACACACTTGACTGCCTTCCATCAACTTTTGTGCTTTCCTTCCCGCACTGCATTCTTCTCTCTGTTAGTCCATATAATTCTTTAGTGGGCTGTGAGTGGTGACTCCCCTTTGGAAGTGCGGAAGGGGAGGGGGGGGGGCGATTGTTTAACTAAAGACCATTCTTTTGTGAACTAAGTTTAAAAGGGTCCAAGCAGAGTGGGTCTCCATCTAGCCAGTGGGCAAAAACGCTCTAGGATACACTGTGGTTGTTTTCCTCCTTTGTGGTCTGTTGTTAGCTTCTTCCCTCACTATTTTCTCACAAAAAGAATGCCGCAAGAAGCTCTTGGGTGGCAGTGAGAAAATAAAAAAAGAAGCCCACCAAAAGTGAGCACGGGGGTTTCTAAAAGGGGCCTCCATGGTTGGTGTCTGTAAAGCTGGGGGTTATTCAGTGGCGGCTGCTGACTTTAAAAGTGGTAAGGCTTAAAGGTGAATACTTCATATTAAAACTATAAATTATCAATTCTGTTAAAGAGACTTATATTGATTATCTTCTTATGCTGCAAGCTGTTATGATCTGAGTCTCGAGGTTAATCCTTTTGCCTCATGCTGCCAGGATTGGAAAAAACAAGCCCGAGCTCCCCAGCCAATCCAGGCACTGCTCTTATGCAGCATGTAATACTAAGCAGCATAAGAGCAGTGCTAGGATTGGCTGGGTCATGCAAGCACAACGTGCTATTGAACACCAATGGAGCTGTGTCTTTGTTGATGCAGCTCCATTCTAGCCTTCAATGTGGAAGCCTGAACTGAGCGTCTCAGGTTGGCCACAGTAAAAATACTGACCAATCTGACAAGCAAATCTCAGTTAACAGCCTCAGCTGCTAGTCCCACTCACTGAGAGCTCCGTAGCTCTGACCCTTAAGGGAATGAAAATTAAGGAGGTACGGCCCAATGGGGCTAATTTTAGTTGTTAAAATGAGCCTGGGAAGTAGTGGCCCCCAGCAGTAGGGTGAAAATGTCCGTGTGTCCCTATAAAGGACATTGTGCACGTCTTCATTGTTTTTTATCCATTTGTTGTTCCTCGCTAGGCATGAAACTGTGCTTTCTTCTTTTGCACTGTGCTGTCTAATAGTTGTGCACATCCATGGCACAAAGCATTCAATGTTGTATCAATATTGTGTTTTTATTTGCTTCCTATGCGCTTCCTTCCTGTTCGATTGGATAGTTTTTGCGCATGAGTGAGGAGGAGGAGTCACGATAGCCGGCAAGCAGTTTGTAGCTCCGGGAGGTTGGAGCGGGCAGCGGTAAACGCCGAGAAAAAGAGCGCGCAAAAATCACGGAGTACGGCAAGTACCCGACCCGGGCCAACCCAGGGTCGAGCTACCGGGGGTTGAGCTGTTGAGCCGTCTGGTGGCGGTCTGGTGGCCGAGCGGAGGTGGAGCAGCGCAGCACGGGGTTGAGCAGCTGAGCAGGTTGGTGCAGCTTCTCTGCTTTCTACGTTTCTCCCCCAGCATCTGTACCGCTACAGCCATTTCTGCCACCCGTGGCCTCTCTGCCTCTCTGCAGCCTGCAATCCTGCAACCCCGCTTACTCTCCCCACCCCCGCACCGAAAGTAGTAGGTCACCGGGGGGAACTATGAAGTGAGAGGAGTGGGAGAGACCCCAGTGAAGCAGAGAAGACAATGAAAGTCGAGATACCTCTGTTATATCTCTGTGCATGTCCCCTCGTGAACCGCTGCGGACAACATGGTACTAAGGGACAGTCCCGAAACTTCAGACTCCAAAATAGGAGCGAAAGGACTCTCGAGACTCTCGAAACTCTGTGGAGCACCCGCGACTGAAAATCAGCCACATCAGCCAACCTGCAATTTGCACCAGTAAACGGTAAAACAGTAAATCCGCACCAGTAAACCAGGTTGCAGCGACCGCCCATGACCGGATGACAACCAGGGGAGGCCAGTGCAGCCTTGCCATCCCTCTGCCGCGAGGTTCCTTGGCGGGGTTCCTTGGAGCAGCATCGGGAGGCTCGGTGCCCACACCCCAGACTCTTCAGAACCTTATAGAACTGACTCTGGGCTGTTCAGTTTGACCAGAGAAATTGCGAGCGCGGCTGCCGTTAGAGGCAGCTGCGAAGTAAGAGCCCGGGGGTGGTGGTCTAGGCTGGTCTGACTAGGTCCGACTTTGCCAGTGGCCCCCCCCTGCGTGCCCCGCTCGCTCCAGCTAGCCCTTCAGTGGCTCTCCAACAGAGGGCGCAGACGCCGGGGGAAACGCCAGACTGATTGTCATTGAAAGGAAAGTGACCGGGCAGAGGATCTGGACGGTAAGCACCCTGCAATCTATGCTGCCTAAATTTGAACGCCCCTGTCACAAATGTCACGCATGTAGTTCGCATTGAATCCTCATAAAAGCAAAACATAGAAACATAGAAACCCTGTACTCTGTGTGTGGTAGAGGCGTCAAACTGCCATATACCACAACGCCACTACGTGGCCCTTCCCAGATGGCAGCTGATCCAACCTTCCGTGAGCAGTGTCCAAGCCGCCCCACTCCACCTCGTACCGCATCCCAGCTTGAAGTTGTAAGGGGTGGTGGTTCTTATTAAATAAGCTGGTAAGAATGAGATCCGAGAAAGTACGGCAGAAGATAGGCGACGAGACACAAAAAAACGAAGAAGATAAAGACCAGGGCACACAAAAAAAACGGAAAAAAGAAGAAGAAGGCCATACAACAAAGAGAGAGACTAGTATCTGCACCTGAACTGTCAACAACCAGTCCGAAAAAATTGGGATTGAAAATCTTTTTTTCCTAAAGGACCCCATGGCGGCCATTTATGGCCAAACGCAAGAACATGTCCACTTACCAAGTCCAATCATACCAGCAACAAGGATAAATAAGAGTGAACAGCTGCAACCAATGAGTAGGAAGGTGGAAAAAGAAGTACAGAAACTGATACTGAGAATGATCCTCCGAATAAACCAACAAACCAGTTACAAATTTCTCAGACCACAGCCAAGTCAAAAAGCAATTCTGATGGCTGTAAGTCAGTCGTGGTATCAGCCCAAATACACAAGAACAATTCCTAAGTTCATGAAAAAGAAATTGAAACAACGAGCATGGATAAGGACAAGGATAATTCAACTACAAAGGAAAAAAAAAGTATGGTTGAGCATATTGCTGTACAAGAGGACACGTGGCCAACCTCCTTTTCCCTACCCGACGATTTAAGTTTGGACAGACAAATTGAAATAGAAAAGCTCACGCAATCCCAATTGGAAGAAGATCCCAAGAATAAACAATGTTTGCAAGCCAGACATAGACCAGTACAAGATCAGGAAAAGGGTCTTGGTGGTAAAGAAAGGTTGGAATCTACACCATTACATTCAGATAAAAACCCCGACAAACATGTTGAGATCCATGAAAAAAACAAAGGATGGCCAAAAAAAAAACTAAACCTGACGTCCCCAATCACGATCTCCTCCATGAGCAGGTCAGAAGAAGTGTCAGACATCCTGGAAATACCAGCCAAAGAGATCCACAAGGTCCCATGGAGTGAAACACTATTAAATACCTTGGATCAGGCAATTAAGGCTCTGAATTTCCAGTCTGATAAAATGGATGTTCAGATCGATTTAATACATTTTATTGCTGGTCACATTTCAGGTATAAACACCAGATTGTTCCACATGGCAACCCTGTTACCAAGGAGGGTAGACAAGGTACAGCACATAGATCTCTCCCAGCCAAGCTGCGTATGTGGTAAATTGGTGGACAAATTGTCAAACCTACCGGACATACTAAAAGATATCCTAAGGGCAGTTCAGTCATCAGTAGTAAAAAAAAATAACATGAGCCCTAGAGGGGTAAATGAAATTGAAGAGGAAAACGGGAACCCAAACAAAGTCAAAGAACTTAACCAAAACAACGACTTGAACATGAGACAAAAAAGATAAACGAGGAACATTTAGATCGTAGAACTCGTCAAATTGATGACACACAAAGCGCAATGGACAACATAAAAACAAAGTTAACAAAAAGACAAAGAAAACGTGCTAGGAAGGGGAGAACCCAGCTCAAGGATCCACCTCCGATAAATGCTCATACGTACCCTATCTTTCACCATATCACCTCAAGGAAAGAGAAATTACCTACTGAAGCAAACGTTTCAAAGTATATAGACAAGGCCCCAGATCAATCAACCCTGTCAGGCACAGAGAATGGATGCAGTTTGATTAACGATTATTACATGTCCGCACAGCTAAATCACACACAAGGAAGTAAAAATTTGGCTACTCAAAGCATAAATGTTAGAACTGGGGGTCTCTAGTTGGCAGAGGTAGGTACCACCGTCCAAATAGGGACCCTTGCTTCTAGTCAGGACAAGGAGATAACCCTCTCAGATAACCCCTGCTCGCCCTCAAGGTAGCTTGGCCTGAGCAGTCTAGGCTAACCAGAGGCAATGCGTTAAGTATTTGTACCAACACTCACAGTAACACAGTGAAAACACCACAGACTGATTCCACAACAGTTTAGGAAAATAAAGATATGTATTCTAAACTACACAAGACCAAAACGGCAAAAATCCAACATACAGTTCAAGGATATGGTTTCAAAAAGAGAGTTCTTCAGGTTGTAATCAAAGTTCTTTAGTTGCGATCAAATAATCCACAGATGCGTGAAAAGTTCACAGTTGCGCCACGCTGACTCACAGTACCTTTTAGTTGCAACAAAGTTCCACAAGCAGGAAGCTGGTGCGGTGGAAACAAGCGATGCGTTACTCCTGAGACCCTGGGGAGGCGATGCGACAGCCCCGCTGCAGCAGCGGGCGTGCGGCGACGAATCCGGTCTGTAAGGGGAGGAAGGCAGCTTGCGTAGATTCCGGTGCGTAGGTTCCGTGGGAAGTCTGTTCTCGCAAAGGCACGATGCGATGATCTCGTAGGGGCTGCGATGATCTCCGGGGCGACGATGCGCGGTCCAGCGGTGACCCTCTCTCTCGCAGCTCCTCGATGTGATGTTCCTGCGACGATGTTCGCAGCGACGTGATGCGGTCCGCAAGCAAGCGGCGCGGAGATCTCACCCAGGCGACAGGCTCTGCGACGACACTCGCAGCGATGTTCGATTCTCCCGCACCGGTCTGGTGCGTCCCGCAAACGAAGGGTGCGGCGGCTCCGGCAGCGATGTCAGGCGCTGCGCCGATCTCGACCTTCGTAGCGGCGGGAAACTTCTCGCACTCTCGGGGTTGCGCTCCGCAAGCGAGCGATGCGACACTTTTCAGCTTCACAAGTTTCTCAGCTTAGTCTCAAGCTTCCCAGCTCAGGTTCAACTTCTAGAGGCCCCACAACTGGATCAAGCGCTCTACGAAGGACAGAACTCTCTCAGCAGAGTTCGGGGAGACTGGGGGTGAAGTCCTTTTGTTCCTGGGACTTCGGAAACAGGGAGCCAGCTCTTCTCAGGCCCTTGGAGATCCCTTCAAGACAGGGGACACAGCTCACAGCAAAGTCCTTCCCCTCTCCTTGGCAGCAAAGCAACAGCAGGTCAGTCCAGCAGAGCAACAGCAGGACAGTCTTCCTTCTTCAACGTCAGCTTTCTCCTTGGCAGAGGTTCCTTCTTGATTTCCAGGATGATCTAATTTTCTGTTGTCAGGGGTCCTGTACTTATACCCCTAAAGTCTTTGTTCTCTCTGTGCATGTGGGCCCTGAGCCCGGTCTGAACCAGTTCTGGGTGGATCCTGAGCACCTTGTTGTGCTGGCTGCATCTTTCCTTTCAGAGTGAGGGGCAGGGTCCTCAGCCGCCCAGCAGGAGGTGGAGCCAGCATTGTGGCAGGCAGGCACAGCCCTATTCAGCCCAGGTGCTAACTCCTCCCACCACTCAGGTATCAATTGCTCCACTCAGCCTAGTGCTGACTCATCCAGCCGCTGGGGGAATTCCCCAGCCCCTGTCACTCACAAACCAGACAGTCAATACACAAACATTCCCAGGCACACAGAAGGGTCAGACAAGAGTACAGCAACTTTCTAAAAGTGCTGTTCTCAAACACAGGATCTAAAAACCACCTTTCCTAAAAGATGCGTTATTAAATTCTGAGTTCAGGGATACTAGATACTTATGTCCTATCTTGCTCCTATGGGAAGAAATGCCGTTAACCACTGTAGCCAGCATCCCCCATGTTAACCTATGGAGCAAGATAGCCTTACAATAGTGAAAAACGAAAATGGCTGTAATTCACTACCAGAGCATGTTACATGCACTAGTACATGCTCTACCTTTCACATACCCGGCACCCTGCCCAGGGGGGTACCTTGGGCCTTCCATAGGGGCGACTGATGTGCACGAAAAGGGAAGGGTTAGGCCTGGTCAGCGGGGACACTGACCAGGAGGACATGGCAGTTCTAAACTGCCCATAGGCACTGCAGTGGCAGGCCCGAGACACCATTTTTAGAGCTACTCCCGTGGGTGGCACAATCAGTGCTGCAGGCCCACTAGTAGCATTTGTCATCACCGGCCCTGGCACACCCCGTGCACTTTACTAGGGACTTCATGGTGATACAAATATGCCAAACATGTATATCCAATCAGAATAACAATTTACATAGAGAGCATATGCACTTTAGCGCTGATCAGCAGTGGTAAAGTGCGCAGAGTCCTATTGCCAACAGCCACGGGTCAGGAAAAATAAGGGAGGAAGAAGTAAAAAGTTTGGGGATGACCCTGCAAAAAGGGCCAGTTCCAACAATAAACATAAAATTACACAATTACAAGACAAAGATTGGCCCAAAATGGAAGGTGAAGAAAGGTGATTAGGCCAAGAGGACTATGGAAATCGGGTAGTCATAATACAGCAGATAGATGAAACCCCAACATGTGAAGAAAAAGCGAAGCGAGATATGTGGACCCAAAACTCCCCGAAGAACGAGGAAACACAACAAAAAGTAAGCGACAAAATTAGCCAAAGGCAAACCATAAAAAAAGTTGACAAAGATGGAAAAACAAGAACACCGATAAAAATAAAGTCAAATGGCCATGGACGAACCTGCAACCTTCATCAAATAGACCAACATACACTGCATACACAGATATCCAAACACACAAAGAATGATAAAGGTGAAGATAAAAAAACCAAAGAGAATAAATTGAATATATGTAGGACCATTGTACCTATCTCTCAGCAAAATAGAACAGCTGATGCAATTGGAGAAAGAACAAAAAACATGCAGGGGCTAGGTAGAATAGTAAATGCAAAGGGTGAAAGAATAGAAAATATACAACGGCAAGTTGAAAAAGAGGCAACATTGGTACCCCAATCACAAGGAGAAACTACTGAAAAACTGTCATTTGTACCGGAATACCAGACAACTGGCGGACAAGACTTTTTGAACAGAGGAAACATAATGCGGCTTTTGAAAGAAATTCCAGAATTAGACGACATAGAGGAGGAGCTACGACAGCAAGCAAGATGGCCGCTTAGTTTCCCGGCTCCGCCGACTTCCGTCTTTCGCTTGTAGATCCTGTCATCTATCCTGATTTTCCGCCACATATCCGTGTCTATGAACGAATCTGCAGTCCGATGGAGCAATCCCGAGACTTTTCCGACATTGTGGAGTGGAGTAATGTCGAGGTTTGACTCGAGGCCTAACCTAGTCTGGAAGCCGGGGTCTTGAGTGCTGGTCCTGCCGGGTCCCAGTTGAACAACAGCGGACTGGTAAGGGCGGCAGGGTCCGGTCCATGGAACTTTCAACATCTTTTGGCCTGCTTTGCTGCCGATCTGCTGCCTGGTCTCGTATCAAAGGTGAGGAGACGTGTGACGGCCGAGGCGGTGTGGCGGAGGTCCCTGACCCGGAGGCCTAGTGTTCGCCTCACCGGTGCCTTTGGGTCGGGGACTTGGCGCACACGAACGCATGTTGACGATCTGTCCCTCACGGTTCATCCCTGCTCCGTCTAATCTTCCCCCGGGGGAGAGCGGCTCTCCGAGGGGATCACTATGCCTGATGTCATGCGAGACCTGGCGGAGCGGGCAGAGTGCGGCCCGTCACTGCGGTCTGTGCTGGGAGCCCTCGAGGCACTTCAGGTGTCTATGGAGGCCCAGGTCTGTAAACTGATGTCGGCAGCGGACGGAATTAGGCAATCGGGACCGGACCCTGATTTATCGCATGGGACTCGACGGCAAGCTCTACTCTCGATAGACACCCCAGCGGTGCATTCAGACCCTGTGCATGGAGATGTGCCTGCCCCTACAGAAGTGGAACTGATCGAACATGCTGCCATCTGTGTATCAACTGTATGGTTGGAATCCTTGGTTTCCCTACCAGTGGAACATTTCACTGCTGTTCCCATTCTGGAAACTTTTGGTTGAGACTGTCAACTGCGTTGGATTGTGTTGCACCCCCTTCCCAGCTGGTACATCAAGATGGCGGAGGAAACAGTGACGGGCCTTGGAGTCGGGGAGGGGCACCGTTGGAACCGGCCATGTACTTTGGGGTTTGCCATCTTTTCTTCATCCAGCAGACTATATTTCGGCAACTTCTATGTATATTTTGACAATTTGTGGATGGAATTCTACTTACCAGAGGGAGTCAACAAGTTTGATCGACGGGGTCAAGGCTGAGACTGTTGTTTTGGGTTTACTATTGTGGTTTAATCGGTAACGGGATTTGCTTTATTAGGTTGACGGAGACCGGGCGGGGTTTATAGTTTCCTTCCGTGTAATCTTCTATTGTGTTTTGCTCGATTGCGTCAGCTTTGTTGGGGATTCTTTGTTAAGGCGGGGGGGGGGGGGGGACCGGGAATGTGTGCGACAATGCCCTCCTCCATTTCTACTTTTAGTTTTGGGGTTTAGTTACTCTTTTATATCTCTCGTTCTCTCTATATTTCGGGTTTCAGTTATTTGGGGCGACAGGCACGCTGCTAGGCGGGGTAGGCCGTAGCCATCTGCAGGGGTGCAGGGTGGGGGGTTGGGGGAGGGGATTTTTTTTGTTTTGCCTTTATTTGTTTCTATGGCCTTTTTTCCTCTTTCGTTTCCTTTCTTTTGCCTTTTCTTTCGTTTCTTCATTTTTCGGGTCAGCATAGTGGGTCCACTCTTGTGTCTATTATCGATCTTTCTTTATCTGTGCCTATACTTTCTATAGTATTATCAGTATCAATGAGCGGGCGCTTAACTGGTGCGAACTGTGACTGTATGCTTGTTTATCCTGAATCATATGCTTTAGCGCCACTGTTCTAACTGCTATCATTCTAACTGTGGATGTCTTACTATTTTGCCCGCCCTTTATGCGACTCTGTGTTATTGTATGGCACCTGATCCTTTCATTTTTACATTATAAAATGGAGCCTTTTGAATCCTGTAATTTAGTTGGTACGCTCAATAACAAGTTTTAACCGAATCTATGGTACCTCCGATTCACGGGCTGCCGAGTCGTGTCATAACTGACTTGCTGTGATGAAAACTGATTAGCGGCCGGCCCAGGTGGTTGTAGGCCCATACTTCTAACCGTAACAATAAAGGTTTTCCAAAAAACAAACAAAAAAAAAAAAGAATTAGACGACATATCATCGCAAGATCTTCTGTCAGTAGAATTTATAAGCAATAAAAACAACCCAGAGTTAGAGGAATCCTTAACTACCTGGTCATCCAAGGACATAGTAGATAGAATATTCGCTATGAGTACATCCTTTGAAGAATGGGGTATCAGGCTGAGGCGTCATCAACGGAAAAAATACCCATTTCCCCTTTTAAGTGGAGTGGTGTGGCTCACTGGTTAGAGGCGGCAGACCCAAGAGCAGAGGACGGCCCGGGACCAGGGTTCAATCCCCGACGCGGCAAGGTCATGGACCAGGGTCAGCGGGCTCGATAATTCTCATCTTGGTGCCTACTCTAACCAGGGATCACACTCGGCAACTCTGGGCATTAGCTTGCCTCATCTCCACAACGGCTCCCCACATACGCCGGGGATGCCTGGTTTCACCTTGGAGATACCCAGTAGGGACCATCTCACAGGGAAAGCCAGGACGGGTTCCCCAGCGGTCTACTGCGCAGAGATACTCCTTCGGGAGTTGATTCTATTGCATTACAAACCCACAATTAATTAATTAATTAATTAATTAAAAAACATCAAAATAGGAAAGTCGGAAATAGAAGAGGGAAATACCCAGAAATCATGCCTAAAGAGTGCATCTTCAGTAACCCCACAAAAAACATCACAAAGTATAAGGAGACAGGTAAAAACAGAGGAACAAGGATGTATGCTGGAAAAGAGCACTGACTGGTCTTGGGTTGCCAAGGTACTGAGTAATAAGAGTTCCTAGCAAGCTTAAAGAGACAAACGAGAATAATAAATTACAGCTACGGATAACATTTTGCAACCAAAAGGAATCGGGAGGAAATATAATATGTGAGGACCAAACAATTGCTTTGAACTTACATACGATCAGCATTTGTTCTTAGAATGTCCATGGCTTCAATAGTAAAGGGCAAGATCACGAAACCGCGAAATTCTTGGAACAACATGACCTAATACTATTACAAGAAACCTGGAATTTGAGCCAAGTATCCATCCCCGGTTACATAGAGTTTCATGTTTTAGGCGAAAAATTCTCAAAATGTGGGCACCCGAGAGGAGGCTTAACAACATACATTAACCAGCAGTATAGATGGCAAGTGGAAGAAGTAGAAACTGGGTTAAATTGGTTGCAGGCAATAAAACTCACAGTGATGACCGATTCAAATCTACACATTCACAACCTATTAGTACTCAATGTCTACATACACCCAGAAAAGAAACAGAAAAAGGAAAAACTGATAACATTAATGACTTTGATCCAGGCACTACAAAGCTCACATGAATTATACTCCATGATTATCTCAGGAGACTTTAATAGTAATTTAACAAAAGATAATAACATAACTCAAAATTTGAGAGACCTGGGCCTTTCAATTTTGAGTGGCACCGAAAAGGGGGACAGAGTTACTCCAATAACCTTCTTAAGCGGCAATCAGAAATCATCAATAGATTTCACAATAGTGAGCAAAAACATGACGCCGATGGTAAGCATGTTTTCTGTGGGGCAATGCACAGAAAGTGATCATTTCCCACTAATTACCAAAATTAAAATCTTGGCTAACAAAATCCAAAAAGTAAATACCGTTATCCAACATACTGAAAAATTCAACCTACGGAAATTGAAATAGGGTGGAAAGGATATAAAACCAGCAATGGGCAAATTCAAAAAAGAATTGCTCAAACTCACATTAAAAGAAAAAGAAAACCCTATAAAATCATGGGAACATCTATGTGATGTCTTAACCGGAAATCCCCAAACCACGAAATTGAATAACGTAAGACTCAATACGTACAACATCACCCTTCAGGAGGAAAAACGTAAAATCTCACGTGAAGTCCGGAAGCAGGTAATAATGATGAAAAACGGAAAGAAACCGGATAAGGCGAAATTAAAGGCCATGCGAAAAAAATACAGGATTTTGCTGAGTAATGCAAAAAAATCATACCTAGAAGAAATCTGGACAAAACTACTAATCGCTGGTAAATACAAAAATGGCCGGACATTCTGTATCATTATTAAACTGACAAAGGGAAACCTTCTAAGACAAGAGGCAGGAATTGGAGGAAATAAGTGGATCCAGTATGTCAAAAATATGTTTATTGACAGGGAGGACGGACAAAAATGGCATCGCAAAAATGAGTGCGAAATATGTGCCAGAAACTCGGAACATGCGAAAAATATTTTATAAACACAAGAAATTCCGTTAAAAGATATGAGGAAGTCATCGCAGGATAATGAAAATTGGACCAAATTTAACATTGGTAATAGGCCAACCATACCATCAAAAAAATCAGAAGATTCGGTACTAAACCAAGACACCCTTGTAACAGTTGAACAGCTACAAGGAATAATAAAACGCCTGAAAACAGAGGGCGCAGCAGGTCCCAATGGTCTCCCAAACGCCATTTTTAAACATTCTCCTGAGTTCTGGGCAGAATACTTAACACCACTTTTTAATTTAATTTACAACCAGAATAAAATTCCCAAGTCTTGGAATGGGAGTATAATACACCCTATTTTCAAGCAAGGCGATCATAACGAGCCGGGGAACTATAGGCTGATATCGCTGATGGACGTGGAGGCGAAACTATACGGTTCTTGTTTATTGCTACACCTCCAAGACTGGATGGAGAACACAAATATAATACCCATGTTCCAAACGGGTTTCCGGCCAAGGACGGGCACACTGACAAACCTAATAACCCTGGCTCTCCTGAAGGAAAAAGCAGAAACAAAGAAGACCAGATTGTTTGCGTGTTTTATAGACCTACGAGCTGCTTTTGACAGGGTAAACTGAAATAGATTATGGGAAAAATTAAGATCATGGGGTCTACCGAAGAACCTACTGGAGGCAATAATAAATCTGTATAGTGAAACATGGGTAAGAGTTAAATTGGGAGACGGTAGCAGTATTACGGACGAAATTAGCACGAAACAGGGCTTAAAACTAGGCTGCGTCCTGGCCCCCAGCTTATTCAATCTTTACATGGCAGATATTGTAAGACACATGCAGGTGGGGGAAGGACATCCACCATACTTTGCAAAAACCCCAATTCCCTTCCTGCAGTATGCTGATGACATTGTTGTTCTGAGTCAAACCCCAATAGGACTCCAAAGAATGATTAACAACCTGATAACTTACTTGGAGCACGAAAGTTTGGAACTAAATATAGAGAAAACCAAAGTGGTCCGCCTGGTAGACCCGAAAAAATCAACATTTAAATGGTACTCAAATAGTACCCTAATAAAGGAGGAAGTATCCTACAAGTACCTAGGTCTAAAACTGGGGCGAGGCCTAGCTAACAAGGAACATAAAATAGATCTAAAGCAAAATCCCAATCCTTGATCTATGCATTCCGGCAATTACAGAGCAAACTAAGTTGTCCAAATTATACACACCTGCTTAAAGTGATGAAATCGCAAACCTTACCCACTTTGTCATATGCATTAGTCACCTGGTGTGTAAAAGAGGCCGGGTTGTTGAACAGCCTACAAACAAAGACATACAAGGCGGCTTTAAACCTCCCAAAATCAGCCTCACCTGCGCAGGTTCGCCTAGAATTTGGCCTACTGAATCAGAAGTTTCGCAGCATGGGTACTTTTGCGAAACTTTGTCATAAAGTACGTCTGTCAGAGAAAGGCTCACTGGATAGCCTGTGATGGGAAGAATTCGAAATCCAGCAGAAACAGCATACGCCACGGAGTTGGGGGGATTTCCTGAACCAATCTTTGCGTTGCATAGGAATCCAATCGACATGGGATTCGATGCCAGACAGAACCAGCTTCGACAAAATAGCAAATAATGCTGTCAAATGGAAATCCTATTTGGAAGACAAATCAATCATTTCGAAGCGACGACATGGGTGGACAGTGATAAATTCAGATTCTGGGGATGTGTGCGTCCCCTGGCAGTGTTCCAGATGTGTACTGTGTGAGTTCGTTTTGTGTGTGCCCGTTTTTTGTTTCTAATATTCGTCCTCTTTCTGCTCTGCCGTGGTCCCCCTTCGAGATGCTCCTCTCCTTCCACATCCACCACCACGTCCACCACCAATTCCACCACGACCACCACCATGTCCACCACCACAGTCACCACTACCACGTTCACCACCACCATGTCCACCAGCACCATGTCCACCACCATGTCCACCACCACCACGTCCACCATCACATCCACCACCACCATGTCCACCACCACCACCACGTACACCACCATGTCCACCATGTCCAATACCACTAAGTCCACCATCACTACCACCATGTCCACCACCATGTCCACCACCACCACCACATCCACCACCACCACCACATCTACCACCACCACGTCCACCACCATCACCACCACGTCCACGACCACCACAACCACCACGACCACAGCCACCACCAACACATCCACCACAACCACCACCACCACATCCACCATCATGTCCACCACCACATCCACCACCACCACCACCACCATGTCCACCATGTCCACCACCACATCCACCACCACGTCCACCACCACCACCACCACCACCACCATGTCCACCACCCCCACCACCACCTCCACCACGTCCACCACCACCACGTCCACCACCACCATGTCCACCATGTACACCACCACCATGTCCACCACCACCACTACATCCACCACCATGTCCACCACCACCACATCCACCACCACCACCATCATGTCCACCACCACCACATCCACCACCCCCATGTCCACCACCACCACCATGTCCACCACCTCCAACATGTTCACCACCACCATGTACACCACGTCCACCACCACCACCATGTCCACCACCCCCACCATCACATCCACCACCACCACCTCCACCACCACCATGTACACCATGTACACCACCACCACCATGTCTACCACCACCACTACATCCACCACCACTTCCACCACCACCACATCCACCACCACCACCATGTCCACCACCACCACCATGTCCACCACCACCACATCCACCACCACCATGTCCAACACCACCACATCCACCACCATGTCCACCGCCACCACCGCCAACATGTCCACCACCACCAAATCCACCACCACCACATCCATCATGGCCAATACCACCACGTCCACCACCTCCTCATCCACCACCACCACGTCCACCACCACCATGTCCACCACCATCACATCTACCACCACCATGTCCAAGACCACCACCACCATGTCCACCACCACCACTTCCACCACCACCAAGTCCACACATCCACCACCACTATGTCCACCACCATGTCCACCACCACCACAACCGCATCCACCACCACCACCACCACATCCACCACCATGTCCACCACTACCACCAAATCATCCACCACCACCACCACATCCACCACCACCACCACAACCACTACCACCACATCCACCACCACCACCACGTCCACCACCACGGCGACTACCACCAACACCACCATGTCCACATCCACCACCACCACATCCAGCACCACCATGCCCACCACCATGTCTACCACCAACACATCCACCACCACCACCATGTCCACCACCACCACCACGTCCACCACCACCACCAAGAGCACCACCACTTCTATCACTTCCACCACTACCACATCCACCACCACCATGTCCACCGCATCCACCACCATGTCCATCTCCACCCTGTCCACCACGCCCACCACATGCACCACCACCGTGTCCACCACATCCACCACCACCTCCACATCCACCACCACTACGTCCACCACCACCACCACGTCCACCGCCACCACCATGATGTCCACCACCACATGCACCAACACCAGCAGGTCCTACACCACCATGTCCACCACTACCACCACGTCCGCCACCACCACATCCACCACCACCATGTCCACAACATCCACTACCACCACCACATCCACCAACACATCCAGGACCACCACGTCCACCACATCCACCACATCCACCACCACCATGTCCACCACCACCACGTGCACCACCACATCCACCATGTCCACCACCACCATTTCCACCACCATGGTCATGACCACCACCACCTCCACCACCACATCCACCACCACCCCCACCACGCCCACCACCACGTTCACCACCACCACATCCACCACCAACTCCACGTCCACCACTTCCACCATCACTACCTACACCACCACCACCATGTCCATCACCACCACATCATCCACCATGTCCAACACCATCATGTCTACCACCATGTCCACCACCACCACGTCCACCACCACCTCCATGTCCACCACTTCCACCACCACTACCTACACCACCACCACCATTTACTCCTCCACCACCATGTCCACCGCATCCACCACCACCACCACGTCCACCACCACCACCACCACATCCATCACCACCACCAGGTCCACCACCACATCCACCATGTCCACGTCCACCACCACATCCACCACCACATCCACCACCTCCAGCACCACCACGTCTACCACCACCACGTCCACTACATCCACCACTACCACATCCACCACCACCACATCCACCACCACCAAGTCCACCACCACCACGTCCACCACCACCACGTCCACCACCACCACATCCACCACCACCACGTCCACCACCACCACCACATCCATCACCACCATGTCCACCACCACATCCACCATGTCCACGTCCACCACCACCACATCCACCACATCCACCACATCCACCACCACGTCCACCCCCTCCAGCACCACCACGTCTACCACCACCACATCCACTACTACCACATCCACCACCATCACATCCACCACCACCACGTCCACCACCACCACGTCCACCACCACCACGTCCTCCACCACCACATCTACCACCACCACCACATCCACCACCACCATGTTCACCACCACCACGTCCACCACTATCACCATCACATCCACTATGTCCACCACCGCCACCACATCCACCACTACGTCCACCACCACCACCACATCCACCACCACCACATCCACCACCACCAAGTCCACCACCGCCACCATGTCCACCACCACCACGAGCACCACCACATGCACCACCACCACCACGTCCACCACCACCACCACGTCCACCACCACCATGTCCACCACATCCACCACCACCTTGTCCACCCCCATGTCCACCACCACCACCATGTCCACCACCACCACATCCACCACCATGTCCACCACCACGTCCACCACCACCACGTCCACCACCTCCACCACCACATCCACTATGTCCACCACCACATCCACTATGTCCACCACCACATCCACCACCATCAATACCACGTCCAACACCACGTCCACCATCACCACGTCCACCACCATGTCCACCATCAACACCATGTCGCCACCATCACCATGTCCACCACCACAATGTCAGCCACCACCACATCCACCACCATGTCCACCACCACTACGTCCACCACCACCTCCATGTCCACCACTTCCACCACCACTACCTACACCACCACCACCACCATGTCCACCACATCCACCATGTCCAACACCACCATGTCTACCACCAACACCACCACATCCACCATCACATCCACCACCACATACACCACCACCTCCATGTCCACCACTTCCACCACCACT
Source organism: Lissotriton vulgaris (assembly GCF_964263255.1). Taxonomy (NCBI): domain Eukaryota; kingdom Metazoa; phylum Chordata; class Amphibia; order Caudata; family Salamandridae; genus Lissotriton; species Lissotriton vulgaris. The sequence continues at coordinate 77,911 of NW_028241338.1, forward strand.
CCCTACACCACCACCACCATGTCCACCACCACATCTTCCTCCACCACCATGTCCACCGCATCCATCACCACATCCACCACCACCACGTCCACCACCACCACGTCCACCACCACCACGTCCACCACCACCACCACCACATCCATCACCACCACATCCACAACCACCACGTCCACCACCACATCCACCATGTCCACGTCCACCACCTCTTCCACTGCCACATACTCCACCACCACCTCCAGCACCACCACGTTTACCACCACCACGTCCACCACATCCACCACTACCACATCCACCACGTCCACCACCACCACGTCCACCACCACCAGGTCCTCCACCACCCCTTCCGCCACCACCACCACGTCCACCAATACGTCCTCTTCCACCACCATGTCCACTGCATCCACCACCACCACATCCATCACCACCACATCCACCACCACCACGTCCACCACCACATCCACCATGTCCACATCCACCACCACCACGTCCAGCACCACATCCACCACAGCCACATCCACTGCCACCACCTCCAGCACAACCACGTCTACCACCACCACGCCCACCACTACCACATCCACCACATCTACCACCAGAATGTCCACCACCACCACGTCCACCACCACCACATCCTCCACCACCACGTCCACCACCACCACGTCCACCACCAACAAATCCACATCCACCACCACCACATCCACCACCACCATGTCCACCACCAAGTCCACCACCACGTCCGCCACCACCATCACCACCACCACCACATCCACCACCACGTCCACCACCACCATGTCCACCACATCCACCACCACATCCACCACATCCACCACCATGTCCACCACCACCACGTCCACCACCACATCCACCACCACCATGTCCACGACCACCACATCCACCACCACCATCATGTCCACCACGTCCACCACGTCCACCACCATGACATCCACTATGTCCACCACCACATCCACTATGTCCACCACCACATCCACCACGTCCACCACTACCACGTCTACCACCACATCCACCACCACCACGTCCACCATCACGTCCACCACCAACACCACATCTCCCCCACCACCATGACCACCACCACATCCACTACCACCATTTCAACCACCATGTCCACCCCGTCCACCACCATCATCATGTCCACCACCACAATGTCCACCACCACCACATCCACCACCACCACCATGTCCACCACCACCGCCACATCCACCACCACCACCATGTCCACAGCCTCCGCCACGTACACCACCTCCACCACCACATCCACCACCACCACATCTAACACCACGTCCACCATCACATCCACCACCACCACCACCATGTCCACCACCATGTCCACCACCAATTCCACCACGACCACCACCATGTCCACCACCACAGCCACCACTACCACGTTCACCACCACCATGTCCACCAGCACCATGTCCACCACCATGTCCACCACCACCACGTCCACCATCACATCCACCACCACCATGTCCACCACCACCAAGTCCACCACCACCACCACGCACACCACCATGTCCACCATGTCCAATACCACTAAGTCCACCATCACTACCACCATGTCCACCACCATGTCCACCACCACCACCACATCCACCACCACCACCACATCTACCACCACCACCACCACCACGTCCACCACCATCACCACCATGTCCACGACCCACCACAACCACCACGATCACAGCCACCACCAACACATCCACCATGTCCACCACCAACACATCCACCACCATGTCCACCACCACATCCACCACCACGTCCACCACCACCACCATGTCCACCACCCCCACCACCACCTCCACCACGTCCACCACCACCACGTCCACCACCACCATGTACACCACCACCATGTCCACCACCACCACTACATCCACCACCATGTCCACCACCACCACATCCACCACCACCACCATCATGTCCACCACCACCACATCCACCACCACCATGTCCACCACCACCACGTCCACCACCATGTCCACCACCTCCAACATGTCCACCACCACCATGTACACCACGTCCACCACCACCACCATGTCCACCACCCCCACCATCACATCCACCACCACATCCTCCGCCACCTCCACCACCATGTACACCATGTACACCACCACCACCATGTCCACCACCACCACTACATCCACCACGACTTCCACCACCACCACATCCACCACCACCACCATGCCCACCACCACCACATCCACCACCACCATGTCCACCACCACCACATCCACCACCATGTCCACCGCCACCACCGCCAACATGTCCACCACCACCAAATCCACCACCACCACCTCCACCACGTCCACCACCACCATGTCCACCATGTACACCACCACCATGTCCACCACCACCACTACATCCACCACCATGTCCACCACCACCACATCCACCACCACCATGTCCACCACCACCACGTCCACCACCATGTCCACCACCTCCAACATGACCACCACCACCATGTACACCACGTCCGCCACCACCACCATGTCCACCACCCCCACCATCACATCCACCATCACATCCACCACCACCACCACCTCCACCACCTCCACCACCACCATGTACACCACCACCACCACCACCACTACATCCACCACCACTTCCACCACCACCACATCCACCACCACCACCATGTCCACCACCACCACATCCACCACCACCATGTCCACCACCACCACATCCACCACCATGTCCACCGCCACCACCGCCAACATTTCCACCACCACCAAATCCACCACCACCACATCCATCATGGTCAATACCACCACGTCCACCACCTCCTCATCCACCACCACCACCACCACGTCCATTACCACCATGTCCACCACCATCACATCTACCACCACCATGTCCAAGACCACCACCACCATGTCCACCACCACCACTTCCACCACCACCAAGTCCACACATCCACCACCACTATGTCCACCACCATGTCCACCACTACCACCAAATCTTCCACCACCACCACCACATCCACCACCACCACCACAACCACTACCACCACATCCACCACCACCACGTCCACCACCACGTCGACTACCACCAACACCACCATGTCCACATCCACCACCACCACATCCACCACCACCATGCCCACCACCATGTCTACCACCAACACATCCACCACCACCACCATGTCCACCACCACCACCACGTCCACCACCACCACCAAGAGCACCACCACTTCCACCACTACCACATCCACCACCACCATGTCCACCGCATCCACCACCATGTCCATCACCACCCTGTCCACCACGCCCACCACATGCACCACCACCGTGTCCACCACATCCACCACCACCTCCACATCCACCACCACTACGTCCACCACCACCACCACGTCCACCGCCACCACCATGATGTCCACCACCACATGCACCACCACCAGCAGGTCCTACACCACCATGTCTACCACCACCACCACGTCCGCCACCACCACATCCACCACCACCATGTCCACAACATCCACTACCACCACCACATCCACCAACACATCCAGCACCACCACGTCCACCACATCCACCACCACCATGTCCACCACCACCACGTGCACCACCACATCCACCATGTCCACCACCACCATTTCCACCACCATGTTCATGACCACAATCACAATGTCCACCACCACCTCCACCACCACATCCACCACCACCCCCACCACGCCCACCACCACGTTCACCACCACCACATCCACCACCACCACCAACTCCACGTCCACCACTTCCACCATCACTACCTACACCACCACCACCATGTCCATCACCACCACATCATCCACCATGTCCAACACCACCATGTCTACCACCACGTCCACCACCACCACGTCCACCACCACCTCCATGTCCACCACTACTACCTACACCACCACCACCATTTCCTCCTCCACCACCATGTCCACCGCATATACCACCCCCACGTCCACCACCACCACCACCACATCCATCACCACCACCAGGTCCACCACCACATCCACCATGTCCACGTCCACGACCACATCCACCACCACATCAACCACCTCCAGCACCACCACGTCTACCACCACCACGTCCACTACATCCACCACTACCACATCCACCACCACATCCACCACCACCACGTCCACCACCACCACGTCCACCACCACCACGTCCACCACCACCACATCCACCACCACCACGTCCACCACCACCACCACATCCATCACCACCATGTCCACCACCACATCCACCATGTCCATGTCCACCACCACCACATCCACCACATCCACCACCACGTCCACCCCCTCCAGCACCACCACGTCTACCACCACCACGTCTACCACATCCACTACTACCACATCCACCATCATCACATCCACCACCACGTCCACCACCACCATGTCCACCACCACCACGTCCTCCACCACCACATCCACCACCACCACCACATCCACCACCACCATGTTCACCACCACCACATCCACCACTATCACCATCACATCCACTATGTCCACCACCACCACCACATCCACCACTACGTCCACCACCACCACCACATCCACCACCACCACATCCACCACCACCAAGTCCACCACCGCCACCATGTCCACCACCACCACGAGCACCACCACATGCACCACCACCACCACATCCACCACCACCACCACATCCACCACCACCATGTCCACCACATCCACCACCACCTTGTCCACCACCATGTCCACCACCACCATGTCCACCACCACCACATCCACCACCATGTCCACCACCACGTCCACCACCACCACGTCCACCACCTCCACCACCACATCCACTATGTCCACCACCACATCCACTATGTCCACCACCACATCCACCACATCCACCACCATCAATACCACATCCAGCACCATGTCCACCATCACCACGTCCACCACCACGTCCACCATCAACACCATGTCGCCACCATCACCATGTCCACCTCCACAATGTCAGCCACCACCACATCCACCACCATGTCCACCACCACTACGTCCACCACCACTTCCATGTCCACCACTTCCACCACCACTACCTACACCACCACCACCACCATGTCCACCACATCCACCATGTCCAACACCACCATGTCTACCACCAACACCACCACATCCACCATCACATCCACCACCACATACACCACCACCTCCATGTTCACCACTTCCACCACCACTCCCTACACCACCACCACCATGTCCACCACCACATCTTCCTCCACCACCATGTCCACCGCATCCACCACCACATCCACCACTACCACGTCCACCACCATGTCCACCAACACCATGTCCACCACCACGTCCACCACCACCTGTGACGGGTAAAGTGTCACTGGAGGGTAGGGGTAATAGGAGTGTCAACCCGGCTGTACATGGGACATTTAAGGATGCATTGGGTGCAAGAAGTTGGGAATAGGGGCTAGAATTATTACACCAGACCCAAGATACATTTTGAAGTGGCCCAATGTCACAGGGGCTCCTGTAAAAGCACTCGCAGCATCTCTACCTCACAGTGGCATACCTGCATGAGCCACTCACTCAAAACAAGCATTGGCATAGCCAATAGGTCTCGCCTTAGGCACCTTATAAGTATTTAGACATGCAACACATGATGTTGTTGCACCAAGGATATTGTGCTGGATAACTAAACACTTATAATGTCCCAAAGGCGAGACCTATTGGCTATGCAAATCTATGCATTATGCAGAAGATGCTGCATTATGTAACAAGTGCAACAAATATGTAATTTTGCAGAAAACTCCACAGCAGCAGAATTGCACAATTCTGGTGGTCCTGACAATAAGTAAATTAATTAATTTAACAACTATCTTTAAAGGATTTTTTTTTCCTAGGTGGTATTTTCCTCACTGCTCCATTTTTAGTGTGTAGTGTAGTGTGTAGTGTGTAGTGGAAGCAGTCACTGTACCAAAACATTATGTCAGCAGTAATATACATAATAAGAAATTAATTCCACATAAAGAAACGGGTGCAGTACCACAGGCTGTTAATAGGTGTCCCTCAGACATCTAGTAACAACCTGTGGTACTGCACCCTTTCCTTAAGACATAATACAGGAATTCCATTACCAAGAGGCATAAAAATCGAGCACAAGCATTTTAATCTTTTGTAGCCTTTGCAATAAAAACATTAATTCCACTAAAGAAAGAAATAAGGCTCACGCTCATTCCTTGAGCCACATACTAATGGAATTCCTACATTATGTCTTAACCCCTTCCCTGCTGATGACGGAACCGCTCCGTCATCAGCCGCGGTGGCGCTGTGCTGATGACGAGGCGGTTCCGTCATGGCCCGCCCAACGCTACTGTGCGGCGCGAATTCCGCGCCTGCGCTGAGCGTTCTATTGAGCGGGCAGGGCCATGACGGAACCGCTCCGTCATAAGCACAGCGCAACCGACGCTGGTGACGGAGCTGTTCCGTCACCAGCATGCGCCGCCGCATTTCCGCCCCGCCCCCTTAGCACTGCAGCGGACTAGCCGCCGCAGTGAAGGGGTTAAGAAAAGGGTGTAGTTACTAGGGACACCTAGTAAGAGCCTGTGGTACTGCAACCTTTCCTTAAGACCTAATATAGGAATTCTATTACAATGAGGCTTAAGGAACTAGCCCACGCTTTTTTTCCTTAAGAAGTGGAATTTCTGTTTTTATCACAAAGGCTACAAAAGCCTAATAAAATTGCACAGAAATGCTCCCGCTTGTTCCTTAAGCCTCGTGGTAATAGAATTCCTATATTAGGTTTTAAGGAGAGGGTGCAGTACCACAGGCTGTTACTAGGTGTCCGTGGGACACCTGTTAACAGTCTGTGGTACTGCACCCTTTCCTTAAGACATAATATAGTAATGCCATTACCGTGAGACTTAAGAAACGAGCATGAGCATTTAAATCTTTTTTACCCTCTCCACTAATAAATGAAAGAATGCTCACGCTCGTTATTTGAACCACATAGTAATGGAATTATTATAATATGTCTTAAGGAAAGGGTGTAGTACCACAGGCTGTTACTAGGGACACAGAGTAACGACCTGTGGTGCTGCACCCTTTTTTTAAGACATAATATTTACATTCAATTATACAGATGGAGGGGGCTATGCTAATGAAGCCAAGGAGCAGGAGAGCGCCACATGAGGAAACAGTGGCTGCAGGGGGTAGGCGAGAGAGCACTGGAATGAGGCTTCTCTCGAGGGAAACTGCCCTGGAAGGAAGTAGCACTGGTTACTCAGGACTGGCACGAGTAGCCGAGGAACAGACCTGCACTGTGTCTGCAGTGTATAACAAATTGCAGCTGCGACGGAGTATTATAAATGCAGGCTAAACTTATAAGCATGGTAACCAATGAGGCAATATGACGATAAGTGAAGTCTGTGTCACATTAAAGATTGTTTTATAAGCATGGCGGCCAGTGAGGCTATGACAATCACATGAGGATTGTTAAAGGGTCATGTGGGATTGTGAGCGGTCTAGTAGTTGGGTGGGCGGAGTTAGTGGGCTGGGGGGAAGAGGAGGATCCAGGGGATGGGCTAGTCAGTTAGAGTAGGGGCGGGGACCTGAGAGCACATGTTGAATAAAGCTCTTAGATACATAAAGAAGTAGTCTGTCGTTATTACGAGGAAGACACGACAACTGGCGACGAGGGTGGGATGCACAGCTTGCTGTTCCTGAACCCGCAAATGACATTCGGTCCCGTTCCTAGAAATTGGGAAGGAAGTCGCTGTTGCGATGCAGGTGCCCCAAGAAGAATTGCCGCCTAGAGAAGAGAGGCCAGCAGTTCGTATCTGTTCCGTGATCGGGAGATCGCGTAGAGCCCCAGCGAAGAAGCGCAGTCGAGCATTGGTGAAGTTTTGAATTTGGCGCCGGTACGCGCCTGAAGCGGTGAGAAGCTAAGAGGCCCGGCGTGGTATGAGGCCTACTGACAAGCTCTGAAGTCACCTAGTACCACCGTGCTACGAAATCGTAAGAAGTGTGAGATCAGGATGAATGCGTGGAAAAGTACTGAACAGATGAGATAGCCCGCCATGAGAGACCCTCACCCCAAAAGCGTGCGAAGTGGCATGCGCGCGAAAAGCCGAAATTTGAATTGCGGCCCAAGCGTACCTGGTGAAGCGGAGTGGCCGGCGAGAGACAAGCAGACAATTGGAGAGATCGTTGTGCCAGCAGTGTGGTGGCGACCGGTGAGTCCCTGTTGCAACGCATCGTGCGAGTGAAGAGTGCATGTCGTCGGACATCGCAGGGTGAAAGCCGTCAGTCAAGCGGCCATTTTGAAGTCAGGCAAGACGGGAAGGACCTCCCTGGTCAATAGTGAAGCGGCCATCTTGGAGTCAGGCATCAGTGCGCGCCATTCAGTTAAAGAAATTCGAGCGCAGTAATGATCGAATAACGGACTGTACCAAGAGTGCCTCGCCCGAGAGGCAAGACAAAGAAGGACACGAGTGTTTGTAGTGTTGCACAGAATTGCAGACATAAAGTGTCACGAGTACAGTGTATCAACGAGTCACATGAATGAGGTAACCCTGTTGCATGAAGACAAGCCCGAGACATTCCAAACCACACGGTAATGAACTGATGAAAACATGAATAACATGAGATGATGGCTCAGCGTGAATGAGGGCATCACTTGAAACTGTGAACAGTGAATCGCACGACAGCCCAGAGGCAGCGGCAGAGTTCTTGAAGAAGCACAAGACAATCCAAATGACCACACGTGGTCAAGAGAGATAGTGTCACAGGAAAACAAGGAACATTAGATAAATCATTCATCATGTCCACGTACAACTCACCATAAGGAGAAGCCAAGCCAATCCTGGTGGGCATGACCCACCTGAGGCCCCCAGAGCCATTGACTCTGATAGCTGGTGGAAGCATGGGTCCACGTGGCAGGAGTGGGTTGAAGACTTCGAGGACTACATCAAAGGGTCCAAGGTGATGGTAGATGAAGACCAGTTGATTGCATTGCATAATTTAGTTGGAAAAGACATTAGCAAAGTAATAAAAGAACTGCCCCTGGCTGAAACCGAGACGTATGCCAAAGTTTGTGAAGCCTTAAACAAAAAGTTCCTGCACAAGCGTAATGTTGATTACGAGAGATACATGTTTCAACAGGCTCGACAGGACAAAGAAGAGCTGATGAGCACTTACTTAACGCGACTGCACCGACTATCACAATATTGCAATTTTGACACATTTTCCACTGAAGATGCCATACGGCTTCGAATCATTGACGGGTGTCAATCCGAAGCACTTAGAAGGAAGCTGTTAAAGAAAAGTCACAAACTTGATGAAATTAAAGAGATGACAAGGGTGCACAATCAGGCCGAGGAGCACGCCAAGAAGATGGAGTCAGGGCGTGCGGAGAAAAGAGAGCAGGCCAACAAAGTCCAGAATGTCAGATCCCGCAAGCGTTCCAGAGAAAGGCCCAGAAGAAACAGGTCATCTGCCTGGCACCAGCAAGCCGGACACCGGCGCCCTGAAACCCGTCGGCTAGACAAAAGGGCTGATCGTACCAAGAAATGCTATTGTTGTGGTTATGAGCTCCCACATACAGACGCCTGTCCTGTGATGGACCAGCAGTGTCGGAAGTGCAAGCACAAGGACCATTTGGAAGCTATGCGTGGAGATCCTCGAGGTGCTCAAACGTCCAGGCTGGGCGCTCAGCGTCACCACGTGCGAACCTCACATGATCACACTCAATCATTGCCTGAGTCCCCAAACTCTAGTAGAGAGTCGAAACGATCACAGTGGGTCTGCAGATTGTCGTCCCGAGAATTTTGGTCAGCATCTTGGGAACCTAAATACACCAATGAATATGCAAGCATGGTGGCTCACCCGGACCAGTTGAAAAAGTACCACGACTTGATATCCTCGTAGGAAGCCATAGCACTAAGTTTTTGCTAGACAGCGTGCATCGCTAAATTATCTCCCAGTGACTGAGTATAGAAAGATGAAACCAATGCCCACCTTGAACCCAGCACATGTCCGGGTGTACACAGGGATGGCTAAAGAGCCACTGAACTGTCTTGGGCAATTCTCCACGACCCTTAAATATAAGACTAACTCCATGTCAGCTGTCATACATGTTATTGAGGGTCCAGAGGCGGACTGCCTTCTCAGCTTGCCGACAGCTGAACGCCTTCGCCTAGTAGAAATTCTGTATCAAGTCAACAATGATCCTGATATAATTCATAAATTTCCAAAGTTGTTCTCCGGCCTGAGGAAGATGAATAAGTGTCAGATTAAACTTCACATAAATGAACAAGTCCGTCCTGTTGCTCAACACCCTCGCAGGGTGCCATTCCATCTCCAGCAGGCCGTCGAAGATGAACTGCAAGAGTTACTGAAAGCTGACATCATTGAACGTACGCATGGTCCCACGCCCTGGGTGTCACCGGTAGTGATAGTTCCCAAGAAAGGGACGCCCAAGAGAGCGCGCTTGTGCGTGGACATGCGAGTGCCTAACATGGCCATAGAACGGGAGCACCATCCAGGGCCCCATCTGAGTAACATGATATCTGCCTTAAACGGCGCAAAAGTGTTCTCCAAACTTGATCTAAATAAAGGCTATCATCAGTTAGAATTGCATGACAAGTCGCGATATATCACGACCTTTGTCACACACCTGGGATTATTTTGCTACAAGCGATTGAGTTTTGGCATATCCTCAGCAGCGGAAATATTTCAGGAAGCCATTCGTCAAACCATTCAACATATACCCAACACCCTGAACTACAGTGATGATATACTGGTGTATGGGTCTACCACCAATGTTCCCTCTAATATTTTTCCTCTGCGTGCGGCAGAGTACGGTCTGTGTGCGCTGCAGCCATGGCTATGTGCCCCAAGAACCTAACCGCGTGTGTAGACCAGGACTTTGAGTGTGATGAAAATACTCGGTGATCTTTCAAAGGGGCGTAACCGATGTAATTAAGGGTGTGGCTTAAAAGCAATTACACAAAAAAATGTGCATCGCATAGTGTGCCACCCTACTGATATTTTGCTTCTTCTGTCATTGCATCCAGATATATAATACAAGTAATATTACACCTACAAGAAGCCAAGACTATTGGCTTTGTCAATGGTTGTTTTTGCATCAAGTTGTATATAATATTGAAAATACTTCCGCTCTTGTGGTTAGGGTTGTGGCTAATGCTCGAGCTTTCGATTTAGGAGATGGGTTTTCAGTCTTGAGTCAGCCTAACATCCTCTGATTCTGAAACCTGCTTCGACACAAGAGGGCCTAAGCACTCTTTATAGCCCATAGGCCTGGAACTCCCAGGCTTTTATTAGAAAAAAACTCTAACAAAAGTCTCCCTAGGCTGGTGACACCTAGCCTCAACCCACCCTTCACCGTAAAGAACTGAAATAAAGAAATGAAAAAAAATAAGAGACCAGTTTGCCAATATGCAGGCCGTACTGCAAGCTCACTCGAGGTACTTCTGATAGAATCACTAGTACATAACCATCTAAAAAGTGAACAGGAAGCCCCAGGCAGGCATTGCAAAAGATATTCCGAGTTATTTTTGCTCAATTTCCTGCCCACCCGGACCCCAAGAGTTAATTGCCATTTGCGCCCCTGTGCAGAATGGAATAAACAGGTGGAGACAGTGTTCGGCCAGTCACCTCCTGACCTTGACACTTGCTGCTTGCCCAACCCCAGTCGTGGGGGATCCCCATGGGCTGTGTCCAGTCGGTATGAGTCTGAGAGGAGGTGCTGTACCATAGGAACATCTAACCAGTGATACTGCAGTAACACAGGCGGCTAGTAGATGCCCTTGAATAAGTCAACTCCACAGACACATCTAGTAACTTCGTATTTTACCGAATCAATTATTTTTCGATAAATGTTTTTCAATAAAGTATGTATCATTATATTACTAACTGAAATGTATTACAAATCATACTTTTTGTAAAAGAACTTTAGAAATACTAAAGAAAGAATACCATAATGACCCTTAGTCAATTACATTTTTGGTGCATTGTTTGCCCGCAAATGGTTGCCCTCAGCCAAGTCCATGCCCAGTGAGGGTCAGAGGGCCTGAGCATAGAGTGAAGACTGTGCCCTGAGGTCTCTAGAGCAAGGGGCTGGGCATAGTCAGACAGTGAACGATTACACCAAATATTTGTTGTTCATACACATTACACACCATGAAGTACATTAAAACATTCATTTCCTTGAAAACTTGCATTTGATTGGATGTTATGGTTGCAATCAAATTCCTACTAAATATAGAATGTTGACATTATGCAATGGTAACCCCTACAATGCACTGCACATGGCCTAAAACAGGATGTCACTGACAGTTTCACAAATAACATCATTCACAACAACACTGATGACATAATGATCGCAAAGGGAGAGGGAGGAATGGAGGATAAGGATACTCTTAACTAAGACATGTTTGGCAGATTGGCTCACAAGCCCATGGAGCCCACCAGAGGGGCCCCCAACCCGAGACCCTATTGAGTCAAATGGCTGTGTCACACTTTATTTTAGATATTATGTCAATGTGTGGAAATCTAGTAAGAAACACATTTTCTATTCTTTTCTGACTGTGACATGTGAGGAATATAAGGGAACTATAGAAAATCAGTAGCTGGCCGTTTATAAAGCACCCCCCGCACCCCTTCCGTCCTGCTGAATGCACAGGACCCACGTGGGGCCAATAAAGAACTGCAGAATATGTTGATGATATTACACAGGGGTCTGCTGCAACCTTTTCTATTACAAGAGTCTCTTTAGCCTGTTCACGAGGTAGCCACGTCTTTAAAAGGCACAAGCAGGGCTCTTGCGACTTAGCAGCTCCTCTCACCGTCGTCACTACTTGAGAATGTATCCCAATTCCCAGCTGCTGTCTGCAGCCAAGCAGGTGATGGACTCCAAGAGACAGCGAAAGCCCATAGTTCCAGCTGCAGCACTGTGACTGAGAGATTTGGGAATGGTAAAAAATTAACATTCGGAATATTCCTGCTAAGGTCGAAGTTCAAGTTTTAATATCATTGTTAGATATTTCTTTTACAGGTTGGTTAGGTTACAGCGGGTTATAGATCTTAAGGAGTTTCTTGTTGCGCACACGAGTGTAATTTCTGATATTTATAGGTTTCCCTGCTCATCATTGCTTGATTTTGCGTGCAAAAAAAGTGTCAATCTTTGTCTTTGAAATGTCACTCATAAATACAATAAAATTAGGAAAATGTCACACACAGCCATCTGACACCTTGGCAGCTATGTACATGGACGTTACGTTGCATGTGAATTATGTGGGCATTTGTGAAAGTATTCCTGTTAATCATAGCGCCCGTCATGCGCTGCAATTAACTGGAATACTTTCACAAATGCCCACAATCAGCACCCAGCTGCGCTCTATTGAGAAAAGACATTTCTAAATAGAGCGCAGCTGGGTGCTGATTGTGGGCCATTGTGATAATATTCCTGTTAATTGCAGCGCATGACGGGCGCTGTGATTAACAGGAATCCTTTCATGTCTTTTCTCAATAGAGCGCAGCTGGGTGCTGATTGTGGGCATTTGTGAAAGTATACCTGTTAATCACAGCGCATGACGTGCACTGTGATTAACAGGAATACTTTCACAAATGCCTCAGGCAACCAGTAAATAGCCGTTTTTCGCCGCTCGCGTTTTAAAAGCGGGCAGCAGCGAGAAAGTGTGCGCGCTTTAGAAGGGACACTGCGCACTCAGTGCCCTAAAGGTGCGCGGGCGCCCAGCCGCGCGGGTAAGAGGGAACACTGTCTACCACTCAAGAACATGACAAGGCACTAGATCAAGTTTGCCATGCATTGTTGGAAGCCAACCAGACCTTGAATCGAGAGAAATGTGAGTTTCACCGGTCCACACTCAAGTTCTTCGGGTACATTTTTCAGCAGCCGGGATGAAGCCTGACCCCGACAAAGTAGCTGCCATGAATGACGCCAAGAGTCCACAGGACGTTGGAGACATCAGGTCATTCCTGGGCATGGCCAGTTATTGTGCCAGGTATATCAAAGACTATGCTACCATCAGTCATCCTCTTACAACCCTCACCAAGCAGGGTCAGCCGTTTGAATGAACCCCCCCAATATGAGCGAGCCTTCTGTGAGATCAAAAAGGCAGTAGAGTCTGCCTCCAACCTAGCATATTTTGGCCCCAAGCGCAAGAAAGAAATCACTGTGGATGCCAGTCCGGTGGGACTATGTGCCATACTTGCACAATATGATAACAACACTGATCAAAGACACATTGTGGCTTATGCGAGTCGCAGTTTTACAGACCCAGAAAAAGCATACTCACAACCAGAGAAAGAAAGCCTGGCGGTTGTGTGGGCGTGTGACCATTTTCACGTCTTCATATATGGCAAACATTTCAAGATGGTGACTGATCACCAGGCCCTTGTGACGATATTTGGAAACCCTCGAGCGAAGATGCCGCCTCGCATTGAACGGTGGGGTTTGAGGCTACAAGACTACATCTATACCATTGTGCATAAGCCTGAAAAGTCGGCCAATCCTGCTGACTATATGTCACGCCATCCGCAGCAGTCTCAGATCACTGGGCCATCTATGGCTGAGGAGTATCTTTATTTTGTGGTGGATCAAGCCAGGCCACCGGCAGTTCCCCTCGAGGCCATTCAGAAAGCCACCAGAGATGATGTAGCGCTGCAAAAAGTTATGAGCTGTTTGCGAAACAACCGGTGGAGAGACATTGATAAGGAAGGGGAGAGTGAGCCACAGCTTCGGCAAGAACTGCAGGCATTTCAGCACATCAAAGAGGAATTGTCATCCACCTCCGAGGGACTCCTGTTAAGGAATCAGAGAATTGTCATTCCCAAGAAACTACGCCAGGGAGTCATCAATCTGGCGCATGAGGGTCACCGTGGCATTTTAGCAACTAAAAGGGCGTTGAGAGAAAGAGTCTGGTTCCCTCTATTAGATCACATGGTCGAACTCACATTAAGAGATTGCCCTCAATGTCAATTGGTCAAGTCTGGAGATCTGCCGCCGCCACTGCAAATGACTAAATTGCCTCAAGGAGTGTGGCAGAAATTGGCCATGGACTTTTATGGCCCGCTGTAATATGGCAAATATGTCCTTGTAGTGATTGACGAATATTCACGATTCCCAATTGCTCAATTTGTATCGTCCACCAGTGCGTCCAGCAAAATTGCAATGCTAGATGAGGTGTTTGCTGCCTGGGGTGTTCCTAAAGAACTGAAAACAGACAATGGTCCCCCATTCACTAGT
Source organism: Lissotriton vulgaris (assembly GCF_964263255.1). NCBI lineage: Eukaryota > Metazoa > Chordata > Amphibia > Caudata > Salamandridae > Lissotriton > Lissotriton vulgaris. The sequence continues at coordinate 93,144 of NW_028241338.1, forward strand.
CAGGAGTTCGAGGACTTTGCAAAGCATTTAAATTTCCGCCACTGGAAAGTCACCCTGTTGTGGCCACAGGCTAAGGGCACTGTGGAACGATTCATGGCCACTCTCAAGAAGACTTTTCAACAAGCAACTTTGAATAAGCGAGATCTCCAAGTGGCTCTCAATGAAGTGCCGAGGGCCTATAGAACCACCCCACATGCCCCCACGGGCAAGTGCCCAGCGACATTAATGCTGGGTCGACCTATCCGGACCAGAATTCCCACATGGGAAGGCGCGCTGAGACCCGTGTCCCCTGCCCGAATTGATTCCGAAGTCCGAGCTGCCGTGGGGCGAACAAAGAGATCATGAAATCATATGCTGATTGACGCCGGCGAGCCAGATCCTCCTCCCTGCAGGAAGGAGATACTGTTGTGGTAAAACAAGAGCAAAAAAAGAAAACGGACTGTCGATTCCGAGATGATTCTTTGACCATTACGCGCCAGAAGGGCACCATGGTGACTGCAGAATCAGACAGCCGGAGAATTACCAGGAATATATCCCATTTCCAAAGATGTACTCCAGCTCTGAGAGATGCTCTCACTAGAACAGTAGTGAATGCAGTGAGAGTTGTGACCAAATAAGAGACCCTCCAAATGTGGACGCTCGGCCTGAGAGTGAGACTGCCCATGATGGAGGCTCCCAACAGCCTCGACGAGATGTTGGACGGCCTAAACGACTAATTGAGGAACTATGAATTAACTGGTTATTCCATTTTGTTAAGAAAGGGGGAGATGTGGGATTGTGAGCGGTCTAGTAGTTGGGTGGGCGGAGTTAGTGGGCTGGGGGGAAGAGGAGGATCCAGGGGATGGGCTAGTCAGTTAGAGTAGGGACGGGGACCTGAGAGCACATGTTGAATAAAGCTCTTAGATACATAAAGAAGTAGTCTGTCGTTATTATGAGGAAGACACAATAGGGTAGTCTTTCATTGAACTGCAAACTGCTCTGATCAGAGCACAACAGATGGTCTGTACACACGGACAGGAAAGGAAGATGAAAATAGTCCCACAAAACACAAATAAAGAACCAAGCTGTAATGATACAGTAGTCAGGCTGTGCTGTGTGGGAGGAAACGAAAGTCAAATAGGAGGGTCCAAGAGGAATGACTGACCAATCACAACAGAGGATTTTTAAAGGACACTCAAACACGCAAATGAGAAGCAGTGGGTTGGACTTTACCCCCGGAAGAAGATACAATAGGTCTCAAAAGCTCGACCTAAAAAAAGAGCTTGGTAAGCTTTTTGCCTCCTCGCATCTTGATGCTAATGCTGCAATCAATTGACTTGGGCAAACCTAATCCTGGGTTGTAAATTAGGATTTGCCTTACTGGCCAAAGTAACTTTTGGCCAAACTGGATTTGATGATCAGTTTGAATAATCACCTCTCCCCTGTCCTGTCAGCCATCTGCATAAGCTGTCATGATGTTATGAATGTCAATTCTTCTGTTTTATCTCATTATTGATTCCTTGGGTCTGCTTTAGGGGGAAACATTCACAGTTTTATTGCTGGCTCTCAAATTAAAAGTGTCAATTTTGCAGCTGGAGAACATGTCATAAAGCCCCACCTTCCCATTAAGTGGAAGAAATGTGAATTAAAAAAATCGATTTTAAATTCCTTGGGGCAACACTATAGTCTACAGTTGGTCAAAGGGAAGAAATGTGTAGTTTTTTAGTTAAATAACAAGTATGCTGTCCTGATCAATATTGGCTCTGAAAGTCTAGGCTCCGCTATAATTGATGCATAAGTGCGCAGTGGCTAATTTCTCTTAAACTGAGAAAAAACCCTTACCAATTGATGCTTTGAACACAAATGCAAGTGAGTTCTCCAGTAAAATTACACTCATGGAGGGGGCGCTAGTTGGCGCACGAGCGGAATGGCCGCGGTACACTGAGGCTTCCGCTGTCCGGCTCATAATCCGTAATTTATCCTGCACTATATCCCCATGTTAAACGTGGAAAAACTTCTGGGCTGCTGCTGATGTCCTCGGGGACCAGGCGAACTGCCATTCCAGGCTGTGGAGCGTGGAGCGGAAAGGCTTGAACTCCACTGAAGAGAGGTGCGGGACGAGCCCCCAACGTTGCGGAGCCTGCTCCCGGCGGGGACAGCAACTCGAGTGGGGCGGCTGTGCAGGCAATGCGGGCCGCGCCGGTAAACGGAGTGACAGGCCTGGTGGGATCGGCCGGCGGTCGGTGGCAGGGCGTGCGGACATCTCGGCGGACTTCCGGCGGACCCCTCCTGGACTTCCCCATCCAGATAACGGCAGACACAAAGTAAGGTAGTGGAGAGGGGCCTGATGCGGGACAGTCTGCGCAAACAAGATGGCGGCAATTACCGAGGAAAGCTAGACCTCGTCAGACTGTTGGAACAGATTAAGCCTTGTTGCTTGAGTTGCTGTGCTACCACTCTCGATACTAGGGGGTGCCATGACCGCCGAGGGCTGTCGCAAAATGGCGGCGAATAGAGAAGAGGACTAGCGGGCGCGGGAACTTTGCCGCCCAGACAATACCGGGCAATCCTTGGGGGCGGTACCCGTTTTTGCTCAACGCCTGCTCCTAGTACGCCTATGGTATCGCCTGCCTTCACCTTTCATAACATATTGGGAGTCGATTGCTGATCCCCACTTGACGGTGATCGGGTTGCCCGTGAACTGCTGGGATATACTGATATAGAACTTGCTCACTGCACAGTCCTTGGTTCTCTTAACCACTGCTGCGCAGGTGTGTGGCGTGTACACTCATACTTGCCATTCGTAGAGAACGCTGCACTGACAGAAATGGGCAAACAAGACACCAGACAACCCCGTCTCACCTTCGAAAGTAAAAAACTACTAAAAAGCTGCCTGGGGTGGAGGAGACGAGGCCAGTGGAGATGGCAAATGCGATACAAAAGGGGATGATGGACGGAGCGTTTGAACAAATCAAACACTCACCCCCAGTCAACTGATCTGGGTTTAATCCATCACCATTCTTTAGTTCACCCCAGTTCAGACATGGCTATATGCAAATCAGTCTGACCCTGTGCCTTATGGGAACAGTCCAGCCCGAACTGCCAAGCCATGTCTTCCCTGGACCGGAAACAAGCATCCTGGGACCGGTTTCAGATTCATAATCCTCATCAGCCAGGCTATCTTGAATCCAGTGGCCAAGTGAACAAGGGACTCACGTCTGAGCATACCCTGCCACACTTAGGGCGAACAAAGCGATACAAAAGGGGATGATGGACGGAGCATTTGAACAAATCAAACACTCACCCCCAGTCAACTGATCTGGGTTTAATCCATCACCATTCTTTAGTTCACTCAGCCACCCCAGTTCAGACATGGCTATATGCAAATCAGTCTGACCCTGTGCCGTGAAGACGGCTGGAAAGCCAGAAACCGGTCCTCGGAAGCTTGTTTCCGGTCCAGGGAAGACATGGCTTGGCAGTTCGGGCTGGACTGTTCCCATGAGGCACAGGGTCAGACTGATTTGCATATAGCCATGTCTGAACTGGGGTGGCAGAGTGGGCTAAAGAACGGTGATGGATTAAACCCAGATCTTTTGACTGGGTGTGAGTGTTTGATTGATTCAAATGCTCCGTCCATCACCACCCCCTTTTGTACCGGAGATGGCAAATGCAGCGCCGCCCGGCTCGGACACTGAGCTACACACTATACTTATAGAAATGAGACAAGGGTTCACAATGATAGCGGACAAGGTTGACACCCTTAAAACTCGCATGGACAGCATTGTGCACAAGCTAGATACACATGAGGTCTGCCTCAAGGAAGCGGAGCAAAGCATCTCGGACTCTGAGGATGTCACGGACCAACTGAAGAAGGCAGTCACTCAAATGGACAAATTGATGCGCATAATAGATGCTAAAAATGAGGACATTGAAGCGCGCAGCCGGCGCAACAACGTGCGCATTTTAGGCATTCCTGAAAGTACCAACACATGGCGCTTGGAACAGTATGTTTAGAGGTTGCTTACGGCGATTACTGCGGAAGGGGCCCTCTCAGCTCAATTCATAGTGGAGAGAGCGCATAGATCGCTAGGCCCGCGACCCCGACCGGGAACCACCCCACCTCCCATAATAGACATCTAGACTCCAAACTGCAGCGCGATCTCGCAGGTTACATTTGTCAGGAGACAGGAACCTATATACCAGTTTAAAAATCACCGTTTTTAGAAATAGTTTTTGCTGTGCTATTTTTTAATCACGGATTGATTGTATTGTTTTAATAAAAGTACTCGCTTACTTGCACACTAAAACTTACCCATCACACGCTATTTTAGCGTGAATAGAAACTCCTAGGCAGCTACCACGCCATGTTGTGTGAGGGAGAGGCAGGGTCAGGACCATCGGCAGGCTCCATCTTGGGAGGCGCTCTAGTCGTTGATGCTCGGCGGATCACACAGCCCAGCATATTTAAAGGGGGAAATGCAAGCGCGCCAGAGGCAAGCCCGTCTGCGCCCCGGAGGCGCACAGCTCAGGAATCGCTGCCCGCCTGGAAACCGACCAAAGGCGGATAAAATATGATAGAGAACGACTTTTGGAGCTAGGTAAGATTGAGGCCCCCGTGAAAGACGATGGGAAGACTCTCAGGGGAGGGCTGATTAATAGTCGGTCAATCACGAAGCATGCCACAGAGGTCTCTGATCTGATTGAGGATTTGCGACTTGATATACTATTCCTAACAGAAACATGGCTGAATATAGAGTCCACCGCTGTCCTGGGATTTGCCTGCCCTAGTGGCTACAAAATTCTACATAAGCCTACGGCCATGGGCAGAGGGGGAGGAGTGGGAGTAATCTTTAAAGAAGAGCTGGATTTCAGACTCATACAGACTAATGAAGTAGAGGGCATAGAAGTGATGGGGTTTGCATTAGACTCTCTAAGCGGGAACCTACTTACCAGACTCCTATGCTATAGGCCCCCAGGGGGCTCTACAGACTATCAGAACCTCTTTGATGTTATTACTAATCTTACGCTTGCTCACTCTAGAATGATTATTCTTGGAGACTTTAACCTCTGGGAAGATAAGAAGGCTAACAACCACCTGCGAGATCTAAGACATACTTGAACTAATATGGACCTCACACAGATGGTGGAAAGCCCGACACATGAAGGGGGACACGTCCTTGATTTGCTATTTTCTAATCAAGCCACAAAGAGGGTACTAAATGTAATGCCTCAGAGTTGGTCAGACCACTATTTAGTCCTGTTTAGCATCAGGTTGATGCACTCAAGGGACAGTGAAGGTCAGCAAAGGTCCTATAGGACAGGCAGGGAATGGGCGAAACTGGGTCAGATTATACCCCCAGTATTTGAACCAGAGGTCACACACTTCAACCCTATGCTATCGGTAGAAGAGAACTATTTACTCTACACAAACCATATATCTGCCATCTTAGACCAGGTAATCCCCATGAAGAGGATAAAAAATAAGAGGAAGGCTACGGCGCCTTGGTTCAAGGAGGAGCTGAAACAGCTGTGCATGCTTCGCATGAAGGCGGAGAGGAAATGGAGGAAGGGGTATGGGGAGGAAGATAAAATTGAACTAAGACGGAGACAGCTGCATTATAAGGAAAGCATCCTTAAGGCCAAGACCTACTTCTATGCCAGCTCAATTGCCCACACATCTAATGGGACAAAAGCCCTCTTTGAAATCACTAAGGCTTTGTCTGCCCCTAAATGTATGGATAATAAAGTGGCAGCATCTCAAAAACTTTGCGATGAAATTGCCACACATTTCCAAGACAAGATCGCTAAGATCGTGGATAGTCTTACTGTTAACAGCTAGAATGAACAACTTAATCCTGTACAGACGGGAGCTGAAGATCAATTACAACCGGTATCTCTGAATAATTTTCAAACCCTCCCAGAAGCTGTATTTGATAGTCTGGTAGAGAGTGTCTCCACAGGCTCACCTAATGATCCCTTCCCCTCCAGAATATGGAAGTCATCGGGCCGAGACACTCTTTCTTGGTTGAGACAGATATGTAATCAGTCCCTGGAGAAAGGGAAGGTCCCAGAGGAATGGAAACTGGCAGCGGTGACTCCACTGATTAAAAAGCCTTCCCTGGATCCATCAGTACTGGCCAATTTCAGGCCTATTTCTCTCCTGCCCTACCCAGTGAAGATCCTAGAGAAAACAGTTAGTAGGGAACTGTCGTGTTTTCCGGGGGGGGGGGGGGGGGGGGATTTCCTACTTGATAAAGATCACTTTGGCTTCCGCCCTGGTCACGGGACGGAGACGGCCTTGGTCACAATGTTGGATAACCTGCGGATGCGTGCCGACAACGGGAATGCGACTGTGCTAGTGCTTCTCGATATGTCGGCCACATTTGACATTGTGAACTACCTCATCCTACTGGAAAGACTACAGAATCTGGGAGTGAGGGGGAGGGCACTGCTATGGCTATAATCCTACCTGGAAGGACGTCACCAGGTGGTAACACTAGCTCCTTTCACTGCCAGTAAATCGCCCGTCATCCATGGGGTGCCGCAGGGCTCTGCGATCAGTCCAATCTTATTTAATATTTATCTGCAGCCCCTGCTCCCCATTATAAAGTCTGCCGGAGTCTGCACAGTCAATTACGCAGACGATACACAAATGGCATTCTCTCTGGAAGGTGACAACGCAGTATCCCTTGACCTGTTTCAGGAATGCATGCGGAAGACAGCCAATTGGCTTAGTAGGAATTCCCTTCAGTTTAACGCAGGAAAGACCGAGGTGGTCTGTTGTTCCTCGGGTAGGCCACCTAGACAATTTCCCTCTGAATTTAGGCTTATTCCAGAGGAGGAACCATTGACCCCGGCAAGCAGAGTACGTAATCTGGGGGTGCTGATTGAAAAGGATCTCCAGATGGAATCACGGGCTAATAAGACCGCCAATGTCTGCTTTGCCTTAAATGCTGCGTAAAATACTTCACTTGCTACCTAAAGAGGTGCGTCCACTGGTAGTAAGTAGTATAGTAGGTAGCAGGCTGGATTGCAATTCCTTGTATCTGGGGGCCCCACTATGCATTCTGCAGGGGCTCCAAAGAATCCAGTCTGCAGCAGCTAAACTTGCCCTTGGCTGGCAACGCTGCTCCTCGACAACACTGGCCTTGAGAGAGCTGCATTGGCTACCAGTGATGGAACGTATTTGCTTCAAATCCCTGTGTTTGGTTTTTAAAGCGGTACATGAGCTAGGGCCAGTTCCTATGCGAGAAAGGTTCTCCTGGTATCAACCCACTAGGCAGCTCCGATCGTCCAGTGCCTCCCTACTTACGGTGCCTAGGTTCAAACGGGCCAGGCTGGGAGGTAGAGCATTCAGTGTGGCTGGCGCTCGGTTGTGGAATGGACTTCCCCAGAGCCTTAGACAGATTAGCGCCCTGCTAGAGTTTCGCAGGAACCTGAAAACCTGGCTTTTTCCTAAAGCCTAGCTTGAGTCTCCTATTTAGGCTCTGGCAGGTGCGACCTATTCAATCGTGGTTCAGTTTTTAGTCTGAAGCGCCAGGATACCCGTGGGGTGACAGTAAGCGATATATAAGTTTTAAAATCAATCAATCAATAAATAGCGAGGCTGCTCAATTACCGAGATCGAGATGTGGTTCTCCGAGTGGCACGGGAAAAAAAGCAGCTTATTTTTTAAGGTGTCCCATTCACCATATTCCCGGACTTCACAGTTTGAGTGCAGGAGGAGCGACGCAAATTCAATGCTGTGAAACAGAAGCTACGTCAGGAGCAGGTGGACTATGCTTTATTATACCCAGCACGGCTACGAATCACGCACCAGGGGACGCAGACTTTCCATACTATTATTATTATTATTATTATTATGTTTCTTATATAGCGCCTGAATCGACCCCCGAAGGGGTATCTCCACGCTTGCCTTGGGAACCCGTCCTGGCTTTTCCCTGTGAGATAGCCCCTACAGGGCATCCCCAAGGTGAAAGCCAGGCATCCCGCCGCGGGGGGGCCGTTGTGGAGATTAAGCAAGCTTAATGCCCAGAGTTGCAGAGTGTGAACCCATGATTAGGTCAGGCACCGAAGCGAGAATTATCGAGTCCATGGACATTTGAGCTCAAGACCCTGCCGCGTTGGGAATTGAACCCTGGTCCCGGGTCTGGCCTCTGCTTCAGGGTCTGCCTGCTCTAACCAGTGAGCCACCCTTCTCCACTATGCCGCAGTCAGTCGAGAAATTTCTGAAAACACTGAAAAAACGCAAGAATGGCCCGACAGACGCAGACGAGCTAGAAGAGGCGGAGCTGTCTGGAGTGGCTCCATTGTTTTTCATGGGTCGTTAAGCATGCTTCTGGGGCGATGGCTGAAAAACTGCCTGAAATTTGCATACTGTAGGGCATATCTGCTATAATGCTTGTACTTCAGGAATATGGGTTGTTTTGTTTTTTAGTTGGGGAAATTAGTCAGTGTTATGATCGCAATGTCGGACACCCCTGCCACTATTGGGAATCAACAAGACCGAGAATTCCCTTTACTGAGAGCAGGGTTTACGTGTGCCACCTGGATATCTATCCCAATGGGAGTACCCCCTTTTGAAATGTTGTTGTTCAGTTGGGGGGGGGGGGAAGAGGGGGGGATACATACTGGCATGATTGGGGTGCTTCAGTGGGAGGGGGGGTAGTTATGATGGGTGTTTTTTTCCTTACAGAGGGGGTGGGGACGGAGTACGTGCTGAATTTGAGTTTGATTTTTATTTTATTTTGAGAGGCAGTCCACGGTTGTTAATCCAACTGACCAGAGAAATGCACACAATCTTGGGGAATGGCAGGGACAGGGAATGAATCACTATTGAGACTTATGTCTTGGAATATAAGGGGACTTAATGAGGCTCGGAAGGGCAGAAAGGTAATAGCATATTTGGAACGCCATCAGAATCATATTGCAATGCTTCAAGAGACGCACCTGGCTCCTAACACACAATCCCGGTTTGCCAGTAAATGGGCGGATACCCGCATCTTCTCTTCTTACTCCTCCTATGCGAGAGGTACTGCTATTCTGATTAAGCGCTCAGTGCACTTTATGGTATTAGGTGAAATTGTTGATCCTGCGGGGCGATATGTCATTGTGTGGGGTCAGTTGGGGATGGACACGATCACCCTGGTAAACTGCTACGCCCCCAACATAGATACGCCTGTTTTTTTCACAACATTATGGGGCAAGATTGTTGACATTGGCTCTATACACACCATCTGGGGGGGATTTCAATATTGCAATGGTACCCACACAGGACAGGGCGGATGGGGTTGCCCTTTACAAGTGTAGATCTAGGGAAGCCTTACTGGGGATAATGGAGGAAGGGGGTTTAACAGATGGTGGGCGGTTCTTATTTCCGGTGCGAAGGGAGGGCACACACTTCACCTCCACTAATGGCACATGAGCACACCTGGATTACTTTCTGCTCTCCAGGGGATTGATTAATGGACTCAGACGAGCTGAACATTTGCCCAGAACGTACTCTGACCATAGCCCGGTCCTGATTAATATGCACATGGCGGGATGGGATAGCCCTAGACCACAATGGCGATTGCAGCCCACGGCCCTGCTGGATGAGGTTTTTAGGACGGAATTAGGGGAGGAAATAGAAGCATTTTTTCCTCGCAACAAGGACTCCGTTGACAGTGTAGAAGTCATCTGGGAGGCCTTTAAAGTAACGGTCCGAGGCTATTGTATTTCGAAAAGCTTTGGGGTCCTGAAGGATATACAGAGAAAGATACATACTCTGGATCGCGAACTGAAAAGACTGAAGACTTTAATGGTACAGGGAGAGGTAACGCAGGCACATAGGGATTTTAGAACTAAGCTCACCGAATACGAAGAGGAGCCTGCGAGAGAGGCTAGGTTTAGAGGTCAACAGTGGTCAGCATGCAAGTATTGCGAAGGTGACAGACCAGGCAAAGCGCTGGCGGTCATCACTCGCAACCCACGCTTTAGTAACAATATTTTGAAAGTCAACACCTCAGAGATTCTTATTCTGTATGTTTGCTGTACATTTTATCTGCACAAGATTAAGCCTTGTAAAATTAACTTTTAAAAATACAAATCTGGATGTTTTGGTGCAATGCTTGATTGTGTTGTCTGCAATATGAACACATTGTTTTGATTAGCACTTTGCACCTAAACCTGTTTAACAAGACTGCTAATAAGTAACCTAAAAGCTCTGCCTGCACAAAGAATAGCTTGGTGGGTTCGTGTTAGTGCTGCAGTCCACTGTGCCTCTCTAACTCAGTGTGCAGTTCTGGAAGAAATCTCCAGAATTCTTATCAAGTGCTATGAAGGAAGAGGCCAAGCAAATTTGAGAAGATGTTCAATGGCTCTTGGTGTAGACTGAGGAAGCAGAGGTCTGCTCTCGTTGAAACAATATGCACCTCCTGAAAGTACCTGAGAAGCTGAAGGTTCATCATATGAACTTTTTAATAAATCATTCCTTCTTAATACCCTTGAAGCCAAATGGCTTTCTAAGTTATTCTCTGTCCAGAGTGCATAGGGCAATAGTGAATATAATAATAATAACAACAGTGGCAGTAGTAGCTCTCATTGAAACTACGGAGAGAGAGATGGAGTTTTACAAGCTGCACTGCACAAACATTTCCTACAATTTGCGAACCCAAATTATATGCATTTTCCTGACTTCATGCATGTGCTGCAGTCCCAACGTAAGACCTCTGATGCAGTAAAAAAGAAATAGAGATAAAGAAACTTAAAAGACATGATGATGTTCCCAGTAATGCTATGATCCTTGCTAATGGGACGCCTTAGCACTTTAATGCTCCAGAAGAGGGTCGAAGTGGTTAGACGGAAGCCATAGAGTCAGCGGAATGAGAGTTTAACTGTAGAAGGAATACAATACAACTAATACATCCAGACCTAATGCAGCTGTGAAAACTACTGCCTCATACCAAGAAATAGAGAAATGAAGGGGTTTATTTACAAGCCCATTGCACCACCAGTGGCTCACTTTTTTCGATGCAACCGGTGGCACATTGGGCTTGCCCATATTTACAAGGCCACATAAAATCACCTGGTGTGACTTTTTATAACCTTGTAAATATGGGCCGCTTTCATGCAATATTCTGCATGAAAGGGGCATTCCATGGGTGTGCCTGTGGGTATTCCCATGCAACATCCATTGAGCTTGGCCCATTCGCAGATTTACAACATTTTGTAAAACTATCAATGCGTCGGAATCCTACGCCTCCCCAGGGGAAGCATAGGAATGGCGCAACAAGGAGAAATACCTTTATTTATCTGAATTGTTTTCTTTTTCTAACCGTGCTGAATAGAAAGAAGAAAATGCCATTAATGATTGTTTTTGTGCAGTAAGGTGTTCCTTCCTGCACAAAAACAATCATACCCGCACCACAGGCACCCTTGCAAAATGATGCAAGGGAGCGTGCACTGACACAAAGCAGCCAATTGTAGGCCAGCTCAGGGGAAAGTGCAGGGATTGTGTTGTTGTTGAAATGACTCATCCCTGTGCTTTGAAAATTATGCAGTTAAATGGTTTGCGCCGCTGCGCTGCGTCATTTTCTCATAGATGTGAACTGAATGACAGATGAAGAAAGAAAGAAGAGCCCTAGCTACTACAATCAGGATGTACCCTGTTGTTAACTGCTGGAACCGATGAACAACCATTGATAAATGGGCCAATAATTGTTGAGTTTGATTAGTTTCTATTTGATTCCAAATGGGTGAAGCATCAAGTCTAAGTGGTAAAACTTGAGAGGGACTCATGGAGAATTAACATCCCCATTCTCTTGGGTGAGTCTTTTACGTGAGCCGTTCCATGGCAGCAGCATATTGACCTGCCAGTCCTACCCCCTTGGGCATGATTTTTTCTTCTAGTGGGGAACATTGCTTATTAAATTGTTTTGTAATGTTGAGCAGCAGGTGCACTGTGAGTTGGGATAAGTGGGCAGTTGTAGGACTATGGTGCATGTGTGCAGGGTGAAGGAAAGTTAGAGAGGAGTTTTCAAGTCAATTGGAGCCCTGGGCATAGTTCTTGGAGTTGTTCTATGCAGAACTCTGAGAAGTGGCAAAAAAACTCTGCCGCATTACGCGGAGCTCTGCAAGCGGCGAAGTTCCATAGAAAAATGCTGTTTGCAGTGATTGCACAGTGCTGATGCTTGTCCACACTGTGCAATGATCGCAAACAGCACCTTGCACAGCGCAGGCAGGCCCTTCTTTCCCTTTTATGCTGCTTGAGTAGATTTTTCCTCGAGCGTCAACTTTCTCAACGCGAACAAGCAGTTTCTCATTGCGAGCGGTCGCGAGCATACGTGACCACTCACAATGAGAAACCTGACCACCCCGCGTTGAGTAAGATTGGTAGGATGTCTATTTTCCACGGTCGAACTCGCCAACTTGATGTTGATGATCGCGAATGAGGAAAAATCTCGCCGGGAGGTTAATTTTCCTCGCTCGCGGTCGCCAACTCGGCGTTGACGATTGCGAGTGAGGAAAAAAACTCTGTTCCCCATAGAGCTCCGCGTAACGAGGAGTGCGGGAAACTCCGCAGACTCCGTGAGTGAAGCGTAGTTCACCGCCCAGGGTTAGTCAATTGCACAACAGAATGTGATGAGCCTAATTCCTGGCAGGGGAGGCACAGAGAAGAACTATGAACAGCTGAAGAGGCAACATGGTAAGCCACTGTAATGAGTTTAACATGTTGATATAAAGAAGGATGAGTTTCAGTTTTTGTTTAGGGGTTGCAAAATTCGCGCAATTGCGTGAACCATTAGGAAAATTTCATAAAATTATGTGAAATTCAAATCCTTCATTTAGTGCTATAGTTTAGCACAAAATGCATCCTCTTGTCAATTACTGATGCAAAGACATGTTTCACTTTGAAAGAAAATGTTGCAAAAAAACAATTAATGAATCCAAAACTGGAGGTCGGGATACGCACTCCTGAAGTGATGTTAGTTTGATCTGAATTCTATGTAGGTCAGTGGTGCTCGTGAGGTTGAACCCTCTGTACTTGGGTGAAGTATAAATATCTAATGCACTGTTCTGTCAAGAAAAGTGTCTCCCCAGAGCACTCGAAATCCAAAAAGTTCAAATAAGTTCAAAATAAGTTCAAGAAACGTGTGAATTAGTTTCAATCTTTTTCTTTACTTGTGCATTTTCATGATTCTTCTCATTGTATACACGTATTCAAATCATTGGCCCAATGCATTTCGGGCTATGCCCTTCTTCGGGGGCCCTGTGTAATCATCCTCCTGAATTAAGGCGTAAATCCTTTTTGAATCTTTTTCAGTGAATGCCAAAGTATCGGCTCTTTGGTCCGTTGAATGTGTCATATAATCAAATTGCATTTTTGTGATTGGGTGCTGTATCCACGGTCTTTTGTACAGAAATTGATAAATTAATGAATCCAAAACTGGAGGTCGGGATACGCACTCCTGAAGTGATGTTAGTTTGATCTGAATTCTATGTAGGTCAGTGGTGCTCGTGAGGTTGAACCCTCTGTACTTGGGTGAAGTATAAATATCTAATGCACTGTTCTGTCAAGAAAAGTGTCTCCCCAGAGCACTCGAAATCCAAAAAGTTCAAATAAGTTCAAAATAAGTTCAAGAAACATGTGAATTAGTTTCAATCTTTTTCTTTACTTGTGCATTTTAACGATTCTTCTCATTGTATACACGTATTCAAATCATTGGCCCAATGCATTTCGGGCTATGCCCTTCTTCGGGGGCGCTGTGTAATCATCCTCCTGAATTAAGGCGTAAATCCTTTTTGAATCTTCTTCAGTGAATGCCAAAGTATCGGCTCTTTGGTCCGTTGAATGTGTCATATCATCAAATTGCATTTTTGTGATTGGGTGCTGTATCCACGGTCTTTTGTACAGAAATTGATAAATTAATGAATCCAAAACTGGAGGTCGGGATACGCACTCCTGAAGTGATGTTAGTTTGATCTGAATTCTATGTAGGTCAGTGGTGCTCGTGAGGTTGAACCCTCTGTACTTGGGTGAAGTATAAATATCTAATGCACTGTTCTGTCAAGAAAAGTGTCTCCCCAGAGCACTCGAAATCCAAAAAGTTCAAATAAGTTCAAGAAACGTGTGAATTAGTTTCAATCTTTTTCTTTACTTGTGCATTTTCATGATTCTTCTCATTGTATACACGTATTCAAATCATTGGCCCAATGCATTTCGGGCTATGCCCTTCTTCGGGGGCCCTGTGTAATCATCCTCCTGAATTAAGGCGTAAATCCTTTTTGAATCTTCTTCAGTGAATGCCAAAGTATCGGCTCTTTGGTCCGTTGAATGTGTCATATCATCAAATTGCATTTTTGTGATTGGGTGCTGTATCCACGGTCTTTTGTACAGAAATTGATAAATTAATGAATCCAAAACTGGAGGTCGGGATACACACTCCTGAAGTGATGTTAGTTTGGTCTGAATTCTATGTAGGTCAGTGGTGCTCGTGAGGTTGAACCCTCTGTACTTGGGTGAAGTATAAATATCTAATGCACTGTTCTGTCAAGAAAAGTGTCTCCCCAGAGCACTCGAAATTCAAAAAGTTCAAATAAGTTCAAAATAAGTTCAAGAAACGTGTGAATTAGTTTCAATCTTTTTCTTTACTTGTGCATTTTCATGATTCTTCTCATTGTATACACGTATTCAAATCATTGGCCCAATGCATTTCGGGCTATGCCCTTCTTCGGGGGCCCTGTGTAATCATCCTCCTGAATTAAGGCGTAAATCCTTTTTGAATCTTCTTCAGTGAATGCCAAAGTATCGGCTCTTTGGTCCGTTGAATGTGTCATATCATCAAATTGCATTTTTGTGATTGGGTGCTGTATCCACGGTCTTTTGTACAGAAATTGATAAATTAATGAATCCAAAACTGGAGGTCGGGATACGCACTCCTGAAGTGATGTTAGTTTGATCTGAATTCTATATAGTTCAGTGGTGCTCGTGAGGTTGAACCCTCTGTACTTGGGTGAAGTATAAATATCTAATGCACTGTTCTGTCAAGAAAAGTGTCTCCCCAGAGCACTCGAAATCCAAAAAGTTCAAATAAGTTCAAAATAAGTTCAAGAAACGTGTGAATTAGTTTCAATCTTTTTCTTTACTTGTGCATTTTCCTGATTCTTCTCATTGTATACACGTATTCAAATCATTGGCCCAATGCATTTCGGGCTATGCCCTTCTTCGGGGGCCCTGTGTAATCATCCTCCTGAATTAAGGCGTAAATCCTTTTTGAATCTTCTTCAGTGAATGCCAAAGTATTGAAGAAGATTCAAAAAGGATTTACGCCTTAATTCAGGAGGATGATTACACAGGGCCCCCGAAGAAGGGCATAGCCCGAAAATCATTGGGCCAATGATTTGAATACGTGTATACAATGAGAAGAATCATGAAAATGCACAAGTAAAGAAAAAGATTGAAACTAATTCACACGTTTCTTGAACTTATTTTGAACTTATTTGAACTTTTTGGATTTCGAGTGCTCTGGGGAGACACTTTTCTTGACAGAACAGTGCATTAGATATTTATACTTCACCCAAGTACAGAGGGTTCAACCTCACGAGCACCACTGACCTACATAGAATTCAGATCAAACTAACATCACTTCAGGAGTGCGTATCCCGACCTCCAGTTTTGGATTCATTAATTTATCAATTTCTGTACAAAAGACCGTGGATACAGCACCCAATCACAAAAATGCAATTTGATGATATGGCACATTCAACGGACCAACGAGCCGATACTTTGGCATTCACTGAAGAAGATTCAAAAAGGATTTACGCCTTAATTCAAGAGGATGATTACACAGGGCCCCCGAAGAAGGGCATAGCCCGAAATGCATTGGGCCAATGATTTGAATACGTGTATACAATGAGAAGAATCATGAAAATGCACAAGTAAAGAAAAAGATTGAAACTAACTCACACGTTTCTTGAACTTATTTTGAACTTATTTGAACTTTTTGGATTTCGAGTGCTCTGGGGAGACACTTTTCTTGACAGAACAGTGCATTAGCAAAAAAACAATTGCCATGAACAACAGTTGCTCACGTTCTGGTTGTTCGTGTTATTCGGGCACTCCTGAGCTACAATTGTGCAACATTAAGGTGAACTTTCAGGAATGTATGGCATAGGTGTGATTTCAGGAATTTTGCGTACCATTTGTGTCCATATACACAGACGCTTGCCACTGTCACAGCACAGCATAATGGGAACAGGGCTGTACTTTACTCAGGCTTCAGGAAATATAACACGTTTTTAGCTGTATGCCAGCATTATTGGCATGTCGCAGAGCTGAATCTGCATTTTGGAGGTTGGCCCTTAAATTATTCTTGAAGTTTAGTGTGATTAGCAAAATGTGCCCAGCAGGACAAAATAAATTGCTAACTTCTTTCTTATGTCTAATTTCTGAAATCATGCCTTAGAACATAATCATGCAGCACGCCCCAATCCATTTCACTTCAATCCACCCCAATCCAATCCAATCCACCCCACTCCAATCCAATCCATCACAATCCATTCAACTCTACTCCCGTCCAATCCATTACAATCTGATACCCCACCCCAATCCAGACCAATCCGCCCCTCTCCAATCCACCCCACACCAATCTCATCTAATCCAATCCATCCAACTCTAATGCAAGCCTCCCTACCCCACTCCAATCTAATCCACCCCACTCCAATCAACCCCTCAATCCGGTCCACCCAACGCTAGACCACTGCACGTTATGATACCCTCCAACACCAAACCCCTTATCCACTCCACAACACTCTTCTCCACTCTACGACACTCTATTCCCCCTACTCCACTCTACTCCCCTACTCCACTCCACTCCTCTACTCCACTCTACAACACTCTGAACCACTTTACACCATGCCACTACCTTTTAGCCATGCGGAACAGCAGCCACACTGTTGTACAACATCGCTAAAACACATTGCCGAAGCCAATAGCTCTTGCATAGGCGAGATCTATTGGTTTTGCCAATGCTTGTTTTTTCGTAGCCTCAAGCGATGCGCTCTGTTACTTCCTTTTTAATAAGCACTGGCTTAGCCAATAGGTCTCGCCTTTGGGTCCTTATAAGTGTTTAGCCATGCAGAACTTTATCCTGGGTAGTTCAATTATAACTTAATTCTTGAATATGTGTAAGGCTATCAGGAAAAATATATACTGCACACAAAATAGTAAGTGTTTGCCAAATTGCAGGCACATGACGTGTGAAGTAAAGTAAACAAACCAGAGATTAAAGTGGCTTCAGCTCCCCGGAGACCGGATATGTGCAATTTGGCCCCACCTCACTCTCATGTATTAATACCTATTTGTACAAGTCTGCAAGGAAGATATGGCAAACTTGCTGTCAATTCCGTCACTTATGGCACTTCTGAAGAATGATCACCAGATCAGGGATCTGTCTCTGGAAATAGCATAACTAATGTCCTTGGTGTTGTCCCCTACTGTATGTGGACCATTTCCAAACAGCTTAGGGGGCCAGTGGGAAACGTGTTAATCACAACTTCCCTCAGGAAAACCACATTTTCCCAACTTCTAATGAAGGGGAAGATCACGGAAGATTGCAAAGGATAATTTGCTATTTTTAACAGATGTCCCGATCCCGCCCTGTTCTAAATGGCCTCCGTTGGAGAAGTGTGGCTCAATGGTTAGAGCGGCAGACCCTGATGCAGAAGTCTAGCCCGCGACCAGGGTTCAATTCCCCGCCTCGGCGGGTCTTGGGCTCAAAATTCCACGGACCTGATAATTCCCGCCTCGGTGCCTATTCCAATCATGGAGTCCCACTCTGCAACTATGGGCAATAGCTTGCCTAATCTCCACAACGGCCCCCACAACGCTAAGGATGCCTGGCCTCCACCTTGGGGGTGCCCAGGAGTGGACGCCTCACAGGGAAAGCCAGGTTCCACAGCGGTATTCGTACAAGCGCCTTGAGACCCTTGCGGTTGAGTAGTGTAGAGTATCAATTTACATTTTTTACTCACAAGACAAAACTAACGTACTCTGTGCCCCAAGCAGTAAAAGAAAACCATATTTGAGGGTTTTTTTTTGTTCAATTTGTCCTCTCTAATAACCTTCAATAACAACAACAAAAACACAAGTATATTAAGAGTTGTGCATGCACATATCTGCATTTCAGCCCCGTAGGACATATACATAATATTGAGAATACAGTAAAATATTTGTATGAACATACCCTGGTAGAGCAGAGGGCTGCATATCTCTATTCAATTGATTTAACAATTCACTGAGGCCATTAACGCTCTATTCAAAGGCACAAAATAATTGAATCATCCAAACGTTACAAAAACATTGCAAATTCGCAGCTACTAAAAGGTGCACAGAGATCACAAAAAGGAAATCTTTCCTTTAGGTAGCAATTGTGCCACGATAGCTGGTTGCTCACTGCCCTCTCGTGGTCGTGCATGAGAAAGCTTGAAAGCTGCTGTCACACCGTAAATTCTTCCACACGTAATAAAAGGGTGTCATATACTGCTGCTACTACTACAACAAGCAGTAAAATAACACACGCTAGCTCTAATAAAGTTAAAGGTAAACTGATCAAAAGTAATGTTGCATCTCGACAAGGGTTTACATTACAAAGACTATCACTATCACTCCTACACCCTGCTTGCTGGATTATCGTCGTTCCTGTTGGGCTGCCCGCTGTGTGTGCCTTCGTGCTACCTGACTGCCTGACTGCTCGCGGAACCCGCTTCGCGGGTCCCGCTTCATGGGGAGGTGTGTCCCTGCTTGGAGCTACTGTCACCGGTGACCGTAGGGGCAGGGCAGGGCTGCGAGCGTGAGTGCGGGGACTCCATTGCCCAGGAGTCCCTGTTCGGCCAATTTGGAACACCTAGCCCTGCTAGCCACGGCCCCTGCGCTCATCACATCTATTAAGAACAGGGGCTATTCCCGCTGCGCGGGAGCGCGCAGGAGTGCGCCGGGAGAAGCCCGGGACAAGGGCGGGCCCTCTGAGGCCCTCAGAGGCCCGAGGAGACTGGACTGGGCCCAAACCCCTGGCCGTTTATCACCCTGTGTGCACATTCTGAGTAAGTTTACTCCGCTTTTCCATCTACAGGTGTCTGGCTCCTATAAATGTCATTGCCAGTGACCAGCACAGACTCTGTTATGTCGGACAGGTCAGGGGGCCCACTTAATGGAACTTTGGAGAATTATTTCACAAAGACTGCTGCCGATGTTCCCAAGGAAATTACTTTAGCAGAGCGGCGAGCGGAACGCCGCCGTTCTGTAGAAAGTATGAAGAATAGGTCTTTGATTGAGTCACCGTTTCCAGCTACCGCCACTACTGAAGGGAGCCAAAATGGCAACGACAGTGTACTTCTATTGGATAGCTTGCCCCTTGTATTTAGAGACTGCACGCCGACACCTGGTACCTGCCCTAAGATAACTGTGAATGGTCCCTCGCCTACTAATCGCACTAGCATTCCCACAGTAACTGAGGCACTGATTACCCCTATGCCCATGCCATGTAAAAATATACGAAATAGGGCAAAAAAAACTACGCCGCTTAGAAATTACGGCCCACTGCGTACCAAAAAAAGGAGGAAAAGGGTGGAACCACAACAACAAAAGCTGAGTCATACTGATTTCGGCAAAAAGACCAAGTCTATAACTGGGAGTGATAAGGCCCCAATAGCTGCACGCGAAGTAATTCATCTTACGCCATCACCCCCACTCCCTATACAGATAGATAGGGAGGTTAATATTGACATCCCCCCAGTTGATACTGTGCCGCAGGTAGCCCATAATTTAGTTACATTGGATAGAATTGAATGCTTAATTAGGAGTTATTTCCTAGCAATTATATAAAGATTTGAATAAGGTGGAAGAAAGACTAGGGAAAATAGAGCGGCAATTTGGAAGAAAGGAAGCCCCTACAAAGACAGATGTAAATAACGCTATGCAAATTACTATACCGCCTACCCAACCTATTACATCTGCCCCAATCCCTGTATCGAATTTGACTCTGAAGCCCCCCCATAATAATAATAATAAGCAACACAATCCACCCCCTATATTACCAACTAATAAACCCGACCCGATTTCAGCTGTATCAGCTAATAGACCACCTAAGGGTCTGGGCAACGCATCTCTGGGGATACCAACAAGGGAGGGGGAAAATTCCAGGCATACTCGGGGGAGATTAAATAGGGCCCCCCTCCCAGAACTTCCACCGGAAGCAGTGCCTTTCGTGGTAGTCCTCACAGGGGTGCCTGAGCTGGAAAAGAACAAGCGGGAAGGTTTTGCCCAACTAAAGAACAAAATCATGCATTGGCTGAGTTTATATAGGCCAATTGCAAGTAATATCAGCGGCAAAATTGTACATGTCCGCCGCCTCCAGTGGTTGGGGGGAAGACCCAAGGATATTGAAGGTGATGTAGTGGTGGTGAATTTTAGAGACCAAAAAGCTGTCCATTTTATATTAAATTGGCCACCAGGAAATGCCAACAATCGTATCATTCCTCGACCACTGATGTATTTCTATCCGAGATCAGTGGTGTTTCCACCCCAGCACCAATTCCCTCAATATCCGGAAATACAAGCTCATTCCAATACCTACCCTCCGACCTTACAAAATGTCAGAAACCATCCATATGTGCCTTACTCTGTACCGGTTCCTGATCCCTATGGATGGAATTTTGTACCCTCTAGGATCAATACAACCACCAATGGGAGAATGAACCATTTAAAACCATTTACGCCATTGGAGACCACAAACAGGTTCGATATATTTAATGGGTTAGATGATTGTGATTGATGTTTTTTGAGTCCAGGGGATGAGAGAAGTGGAATACATACCTCCAGTATGGAGGGCATTGACAATGGAGCTGATGTGACGGGGAACGTAATATGCATGTCTTTAGCTGAACCACTGAATAGGTCCTCGCCCCTTCCCGTTATGGGAATACACACTGTCGGGGAAGCAAGTACCCCAGGAAAAGGGTATAAGTTAATAAGTTGGAATATTGCAGGGTGGTGTAATAAGACAGACTGCCTGGGCTGGTCGGAATTTGTCACCAAATTTGATATTCTTTGTCTGCTGGAGACGTGGTGCCCGTAAGATATCCTCCTAGAAGGCTATGTTGCCTATAACTGTCCAGCCCTGAGTTCCAGTATGGGTAGAGCTAGAGGTGGGCTGGTGATTCTGCTGTCAGTGAGTCTCCCGGTACGAGTTAAAACACACATGACAGTTGGCTCACATTCACAGGTACTATGGCTGCAGCATAACGGCGGTCGGAATGTTCTAATAATTAACCACTATAATAATGTGTTTAACCATTCCAGTTCTGTAGTGGTTGATGAACTTGAGGAGGCAGTAGATAATCTGTGTGGGCAAACAGGTATTCATTTCGAAATGTTGTGGGGTGGTGATTTTAATATTCATATGTGCCCCCTTTCTTTCTCAAGGGTGTGCGGTTTTGGAGGGGAGGATGGGGAGGACCAGGCCCGTTTTATACATACGACCTATGGGGACTCACTCAACACACTCTTGCTTAAATTGGATCTGTTGATATTGTCACCAAGGAAAGATAATGAGGGCAAACCGATACCAACCTTTGTGGGAAGGAATTTTGCCACTATCATAGATTATCTTATTGCCTCTGCAAGCATAAACACCCTGTGTACTGTACCAGAAGTACTAGACATGGCTCTTAGTGACCACAACTGTCTTTTAACGCATTTGCTTATGTGGGGGGAGAAGGCTGTGGTATCCCATGGAACAGTGGCGGATGTAATCCCGCACAGACCGAACGGACCCAGGATAAAATGGGGGAGACATAATGAGGAACAGCTATTGGCCAAAATTGTGTCTGCATGCCTACAGGAGGTGGAATGCTGTCTTGAGCCCAATACATGCCTGACAAGTATATTAGCTGGGTTTGAATCAATTAACGTGACCACGAAACAGATTTTGACTAAGGATAAGGCAAAGGGACAAGGGGCCCCTAGAGGGTGGTTTAATAGGGCTTGTACAAAATCCCTACAAAAAATAAAAAACGCCCTTTCTAGTAAACCTAGGGATAGGGAAGTGGTCAGATCCCTAAGGAGCACTTACAAAATGCACCTGAATTTGAGGAAGCAGGAGTTAAGAGAGGAAGAGTGGGACAACATGTCCAAGGCCGTAGAACTCCGAGATACTAAGTTATTTTGGAATACCGTTAATAGCCCCTTCCTTCATGATGAGGTATATCCAGTTCTCTCGGCCCAAGTAAGTGAGGAAAACTGGGTATGCCACTTCTCTAGCATATTTAACCCAGGAGGGATACTTACAGAGAGAGACACGGTTGCGGTCCCTGGACCCCCTACACCGCTAAACATTACAATCGCTGAGGTGGATAATGCCATCCGGTGTAGCAAAGGAGGGAAGGTACCCGGCCCTGATGGGGTCCCTGTTGACCTATACAAAGCTGATGTATTATTATGGAGCCCCCTGCTGACTAAAGTATTTAACGCGGTAGCTTTGGCCTCTGCACCACAGTCCTGGGGAAAGTCGATTATTATTCCTATTTATAAAAAGGGAGATAGGAGCGAGGCTAAGAACTATCGCCCTATCTCACTCCTCGACTCCTCCATGAAAATAATGAGTAGGGTGTTATTGATTCGACTGGAGGAATGGATTGAAGAGAACGGCATCCTTGCGGATTCCCAGTTTGGTTTCCGCAAGGGGTTAGGCACTATAGAACAGTGCATCAACCTAAATCTTATTATAGGCAAGTATACGCGTGCAAAACAGGGTTCGCTGTTCCTCTGCTTTGCGTACCTGTCAAGTGCATTCGACTTGGTTGACCATGGTTTACTATGGACAACCTTACTGAATATGGGGGCCCCACCCGAAATCATCTATTTCTTGGCACATTTGTATGGCAATCTGTCCGCTAACATCCGTTTTGGGCGAATGGGCGAATGTACCTCTAGCATCCGAGTAAAGTCCGGAATCAGGCAAGGATGTGTTCTTGCCCCCCTTCTTTTCTCTCTTTTTATCAACGATATTGAATCAGAATTGCGTTTAGTTAATGCCGATGCCCCGTCCGCCGAGGGTCTATCAATCCCAGTTCTGCTCTACGCGGACGACACGGTCCTCTTATCCAGAACTCCTGTTGGGCTGCAGAAACTAATGGATAAGTTTCAGGATTTTATCAATGGGAGAAAACTCAAGATCAACAATTCAAAAACTTTTATTTTGGCTTGTGGAAAGAAAGTTAAAAAACTAAGACCTTTTTCATTTAAGGATCAATTGATCCAAGTGGTTGAAAATTTCTGCTATTTAGGCATTACCTTTAATAGTGGGGGTATTTGGTCTCATGAGATGACCAATGTAAGGGCAAAAATGGGTAAAAGTGCATTTGGTATTTTGAAATTTGCTTCTAAATTGGGCTCAAGGCGCATATTCGATATGTTATACATATATCGCCACAGATGTGTTGCTCTGGCCCTTTATGGGTCAGGGTTATGGGGACACTGTAATCATCATATGCTCCAAGTTGAAGAAAACAAATTCATTAAGAAACTCCTCTGTTTACCATCTTCAGCCTCTACCAGTTTGATACATTAGGAGGTTGGTTTGGAACACCTAACAGATCTTATTGGTCTTAGACCCCTACTGGTATGGAGGTCTATCTGGCTTAAAGAACAGACCAGTTTTACGAGGAAAATTATTAATGATTGTCTCCGGCTGGACAAGTGTAGCCTGATTCCCTGGCTCAATTACATTCTTTTTTCATTTGATGATGTTTTTAAGTTAAATGTCCGTGAAAACCCCTTTAGTGCCTCGGACATCCCTAAAAAAGAGTTAAAGCACGTGTGTTTAAGGGCTAAGGTTCAAAAGCGTTGTTCTGCCACCAGCCAGCATTCTACACATCGTTTTTATAATACATATAATCTGGCTGAACCTGGTTTTGCAGAATATTTAAAAATGGTAACTATTCGATCACACCAATATGTCCTTACCAGACTACGTATGGGGACTGTTCATTTGCTTGCTGCCTGTCCGCACATCAAGCTTCATACTGTAGCCCCATGCCCGTGTGATGGGACATCTAAACAGAGCACTGTGCACTTTCTATTGATCTGCCCCTATTACTTACAATTTCGTATTATTTATTTGAAACCACTTTAAAAAAAATATAAGGTATTTTCTGTGAAATCAGCCATGAGTCTTTTATTCGCACTTGCTGAACCTGACGTGTGCTTTTTTACTGCTGTATAAATTTTAAAATCTGTATCTCTTAGGAAACGTATGTCTTTTGTAACTGAAAGCTTATCAAATATAATTTGTAAATTGTAAGCGTTGTGATGTACCGTTTCACTTTTATGATTATTTTTAAAATGATCGAATAAAGTTTTTGAATTGAATTGTATAGTGTAATGCTCGTTCGTTACTCATGTCGGTGCATGTAGATCGCTCCCTTAGGACAGGATTTTAGCTCGTCGAATACGAAGTGGGTGGATGTTGTGATGGCGGGCAGGTAGGGCCCCCGGAAGAGAGACTCCGGGTCTAAGTCACTGTAAATTTAAAGGGAAAGCACTTGTTCTACATTTCTATGTAATGAACGGAACACCCTCCACATGCGCTCATGGTGGTGCTCCGGGAAACAAAAGGAAGGAAAGGGTTAAGGGTGGGTGCCTGGAGGGAGGGGTGACTCAGTGAGGGAAACAGAGATTAAATCCCCCCAAAAAAGCAGATTGTCCTGGAGGGAGGATCTGGCATAACATCTAGAGCTGCCAACTGGGGAGCTGGGTTTGAGTCTCAGCGTGGCAGCTTTTCAGAACAGGCGAGCCAAGATAAAAAAAAAAGTTCGCCAAACATAGCAGAAAGGACAGAAGCCAATGCCTACAAGTAACAGGAGATAAACTCTAATAAGCAGCTTACATTGAATTATTTAAAATTGAATGAGATTATTTCAATTGGAGCAAATCTATCACAAACTAATTTGACACTGGTATACTTTTTTCAAAATATAAATTTATGATGACTTTTTTGGGTGAAGGGTACAAAAAACTAACACACATAAATATATATCACACAATACGTGGCGACTAGGATTTACACATAGTTTCTTATTACACACAATTCATTGTCGCACGACTATGATTGAAAAAATGAACTTCTTAACTGAAAGCACAACTATGATTGAAGCACATGTTAAAACTGTAACATTACAGACTCATGAGCTGAACTGAAAGCACAAATATAATTGAAACACACATTAAAACAGGGAAATCATAAAAGCAAGTAACAATCATTATTTCAAAGCATGTAAAATAGCTCATGTATATCTGGATACTCAGCTAGAATAAATGTTTGATGAATACACAAAATAAATGCACAAATAGAATCAAGCGCATGAACTCAGTAATGCTCCTAATGTCTCAATGGCTAATACCGGAACTTCTACTGTTGAAGCAGTCAAACTTGTATATTGTGTGCTTGAGAGTAAAGGCAACATCAACACCTTTAAAGTAAAAGACCATCTTTTTCAATTTCAATTGCACACTTTTTGTTGTTGTCTCATTAACCAGCATTTGCAGAACAAATAATGTCTTTCCGTGTGAAAGACACACAGCCTTCTTGCATTCAGAATTATAACTGTGTTTTTCTTTGCGTTTATGATATCAGGTCATGATTCTTGGCTAGGTAAGTTCATCTGGTTTGTTCAGCCACAGGATGTCAGCTTGCACCGTCTGGTGATCACTCCAGGGTTGGGGAGAGGGGAGGTGTCACACACCCACACGGGGCACAGTCAGACCAAGGCATCCACTCACAGGACAGGGACATCAGGCCACAGTATGATCCGAAAAAGAGACAAGCATCACTCTTCTTGCAAAAAATGTTTTCAAAAAGCGCACATCTTCCTTTCTCTGTTTTGGGTTGGAAGGCACAATATTATCATTCCTGTCTGTGCGGTTAGGTGCTGGCTCTGGGGAATTATCTGAGAAATCTACCCACACTATGGCCTCTTAATTCTTGGTATCAGAGTGAAACTCTCCTTTTTCCTGCACTGTAAGCAGGGCTGGGCCAGTCTCCTTCCTGACAATGTTTCCACTCACTGCTGAATACATGCTCCCTTTATCAATTGGCAGAAGCCCAAGGCAATCCATCTGCTTTGTCTGCTCTGGTAATTTTGCTTTCTTCAACTTGCCCCTCACCTTCTGTAGGACTGTTCTAGCTAGCTTGTGCATCACATAAGAATCAACGTTCTAGGTAAATCAAGGTTGGATATGCATCCCTTCATTCTCTGCCCACCTGTTTGTATGTTCTTTCCCTCCTAGGTGCTCGCACTTAGTCATGCACACCAACTCTGAATCATGTGTCACCACCTCTGTCTCCAACATTTTAGCCTTTTCATCTGTAAGGGAATTAAAGGTTCTGTATAGTGAATGTGTAACACCATGAGCATGCACAGTAGCTGTGCTTTGTAGTACAATCTGCCACTTCACTGGGGAATCCTGTGTCTCAAACGCCACCCCTGGACTTTCTATTGGGACCTGCACCAACTGTTCATGCAAAACTGCAGTTTCTGTCTGTATATGCCACTTTATCACATTTGCTTCTTCCCATTGCAAATGAGAAAATTCAAAAGTAAAAATCACATTATGTCTTATTGTCATCTGCCCAGTGTCAAAATATTCTCCAGCATTTTAAAATGTTTCAGTCCACAAGTTTAAAAGCATACTCTTCTTTCCCTGTTTTTCACAATTACTAAAAATAGCACACTGCTCCTGAACTGGCACACAAGATATACTATCTCTTTTCTGAATTGACTACAGGTTCAAAACACAATGCACAGTCTGTTGTGCAGATTCAAAAGCACATTGATGCATTTCTTTTTTCAAAATAGCGTCTTTCCATGTAGAGCAAGATTCATCATTCACTGACATGACTGATTTATACCTGCAACCACCGATTGCTAATTCTAAGAGACTGGTCTGTTTGTCTGCCTTTACGGTTACATTTTCTGGGTTCAAATTCATTTCTGACTGAGTAACGTCCTCAAAAGAATTAATTAAAACCTCCTGTGAATCCTGTATCTATATGTCCACATTTTTCACAAATGAATCACCCTGGTTATCTGACCAGCCTAGCAAAACAAACCGCTTCGGAGCTTGGTACATGTTTAACTCTTTTTTCAAAGACTTGTTTTCAAACTAAGCGTCAGATAACTCTCTTTTCAGTTCACTGCATTCTTTTTCTAAATAATCACATTTTTGATACATGCTAGCAATGCATTCAAAATGACAGCATTATTTCTGTATCAAATACCAAGTTTTTTCCCTCTTTTAAAGAGGCAATCTCCCTTTTCAATAACTCAGTTGGCATCTGGGACTCTGCAACTGAAAATATAGGTATTTTAGAGAGCATCTTCCCCTTATAAAATTGCACTTTTTCGAAAACTGACAAGTGACACCAAAAATGTCTTGCTTCGCTGATCAGATAATACAGAATCTGCCGCATGGTGGCTAAACCCAACGAAGCAGGACACATTAACACAAAACAAACAACACCTTTAGAAAAGGGTTTAATTTGACAAAATGCAAAGACTCTCTCTTTTAGAATAAGGTTTGGGGTTTATTTTACACAATGCTCTCTAACAGAAAGGCTTTCCCAGATGCCAAATGTACAACATTAAAAAACACAAACAGATACATATGTTTATATGCAAGCAATAATAACACACTTGGCAAATGTAACAGTTAAATGCATGAATAAACAAGCAGCAAACAATATGAGATAACACTGAAGAAAGTATAATATACTGGACGTCCTGCAAGAGATCAGAAAGATATATACACACTAGATACATCAAATGATTACTTTGGATGTGGACCTAACCTCACTCACACATCACAAAGAAAACATGTCAAATGATCAAAGCCACTGGCCACACATCACAATGGCAATAATCAAAGCTCAAGCTCCTTAAGTGATCAAAGCCACTGGCCAAACATCACAATGGCAATAATCAAAACTCAATACTTCACCTGGTGCAAACACTGCATCTTAGCCCACTCCTGACTGGGGGAATGAAACAGCCGTGGTTAAGAGGCTCAGCAACCAGGGTCCCGCCAAAGTGGAAACATCCGTCCCCGTTCCGAATCTAAAATCCTAGTTTCTAAGTCAACAACCCTCAGCTTTATAATCTCAAAGCACACTGGAAGGTTAGAGAGAAACCTGACCCCATGCCGGAGGAAACTTACCAGAACTGGTCAGCTTCCAAGCAAGCTTTCCAATGGCAGGAAGGAGTTCCCACGTTCCCTCTCCAATCTTGCATGTTCTAGCCTTTATTTTGACAAAGCTCACGAAAGCCTTACAAGGTACATTAACCCCTTCACTGCGGCGGCTATTCCGCCACAGTGCTAAGGGGGTGGGGCAGCCGCGCGGCGGCCGCATGCTGGTGACGGAACCGCTCCGTCACCAGCGTCGGTGGCGCTGTGCTTATGACGGAGCGGTTCCGTCATGGCCCGTCCCGCTCAATGGAACGCTCAGCGCAGGCGCGGAATTCGCGCCGCGCAGGCGCTCCGAGCGGGCCATGACGGAACCGCTCCGTCATCAGCACCGCGCCACCGCAGCTGATGATGGAGCGGTTCCGTCATCAGCAGGCAGAGGGTTAAACAATCTCTTACAAAAACAATCCTTGAACGTGATTAACTCAAACAATTTGCAAGTGCTGCAGTGCACACAGAAAATCTGAAGCCAAGCAAAGTCAGAAAACAGGATGACATGAGGCCATGTCAAAGCCGAAAGTAAGATCTTCATAATTCTCATCAACGCACAACACAATTCACATTTGTGCACTACTGCCCATAGAATCACATACTTCATCTCTCAATGTACAACACCGAGCACATTTGTGCATCACTGCTCACAACACCGCACTACATTCCACACCCCTCTCTCTCTCTCTCTTTCTCTCTCGCTCATGCTTTCAAATGCACATCCCACACGTTCTGTTCTTGGCAAGGCTGCTCTACTCTGTGACAGCTCCCACTGAAAATCTGAAAATCTGCAAGAATACAAGAAATACACTTTTAAGAGAAGCAATGCATATGCAGAACCTTATACATTCAGGCTAGGATAAAATAACACACCAAAGTCATATAAAATAATGGTAGTTAAAGGTCATCACAGGGTGTCAGACCCAAAGAGGGCCTCTAGTACTACAGTGCTATACTACCAAAATGAAGCATTCACCATCTATGCCAAGTAGATGGAAACAGTCTGTAAATTACATAAATGTGGCGCAATAGTCTGGCCACTCATACTAATGTCGTACTTTAGAATGTCTGCACATATGTATGCGTGCCAGAGTAATATGACATGGGCAAGTTTCTTAATTGTCCAATGCAGCAAGACATTGCTAGATTAAGGTACTCTGATGTAGGGCCCAAATACAACACAGTGACATCAGTCCCATGGGAGGGAATCAATTACCCAAAGGAGGGACAAACACAACCCATGCACCACTAAAAATCTAGCCTTTCTGAACAGCCCATAAAAGAACAAATACAAATCGTTGCAGATGCTCTAAGCCCAAAGACGAAATATAGCATGTCTTTCAGACAGTACATGTGGGCTGCCTAGACTCGACCTAAAAATGATTTAATACACACATGCTTGTGCAATGTGTGTTACAATCTTTTTAGGTGCCTTACAAGCATGTGTATATGTTGATCCGTTGCTTTTGTTTTTCTCCCTCATAAGCTCTGTATTTAGTTTGTATATTTACAGTCCTTCGCTCCCCTTTTTCTTCAGTAACTTTTCATTCATCTGCTTTCTCGCACTTGAAACCCTTATTTCCATTCTTCCATTCGCACACTATTCTTTTCACATTTTCACCTTTGTGGTCTGTTCCTTTTTTTAGGTCAAACTTTTTTAAATTAATTTTTTTATTGCAGTTTCATAGGTACAAAAAAAAAAACAAGATACAACAAAACAGAAAAAAATCAGCAAATCACATGCATCGATCAGCACAATCATGAGAATAGTTACATCTATCAAAGTCAGCAGTTTCGTAAGAGTAGTTACATCTTTCAGAATATCAGGAGGGTAGAAACATAATGATATCTGCAAAGAGAAATGATAAAGATCCACGCAATGTAGGCAAACCCATCAACAAAAGCAAGCCGGCCACCGTAATTAGTACCCAACTCCCCAACCTCGCTGAGGAAGTAGCTCAAACTAAGGAGGCGTCACAGCGTTCATTGCAACCATCATGTTGGGCATGTCAGTGTTGTCTTAACCGCCATCCCCAGTCATCCCCTCCTCATTAATTGGCATGTCTCCAACATCTGTACCATCCCTGTCTTGTGCATTTGACATTAACGTACCATCAAGTATTAGGGACCAGAAGTTCTTAGGTCTATTCTTCGGGGGCATCAGATCACTATATAATTCAGTTTGAGTACAGCAAAATATTAATTCTCTCTTCCATAAATTAAGGGAGGGGGGAGGGTCTCTCATCCAAGTTCTGGCAATGCACCATTTAGCTATTAGAAACGCCATGTCGACTAATCTCCTCTGGGCTGGGTGTAAGGATTTTGAATATCCCAGAAGGGCTAGCAGAGGGTACGGGTCCAGGGTTAGAGACAGTACTCTGTTAATTTCAGCATATATCGCCTGCCAGAAAGGGGAGACAGCTGGGCAAGTCCAAGCTATATGCAGAAAATCCGCCACTGGGGCTCTGCATCTTTCGCACTCCGATGAATCACGCAGGCGGTACCTATGAAGTCTCTCTGGGGTGTAATAAGTCCTGTTCAAGTATTTAAAGTGTATGAGTCTGTGGCGCCCATTTAGGGAGATCTTTCTAGTGCTAGTGCAGCAATACTGCCACAGTTCCTCGTTCAGTTCAGTACCTAAATCTCACTGCCAGGCCAATCTCGGCTTCGTGTATTCAGTGTATTTCTCAGTCTGGGCTATCCTATAGAGGTTAGTCGTTAGTTTCATAGGGGACTTTGCAGCAACCACGTAGTCAAATGCGGCAACCGTTACCGGCTCCTCCATGTCATCGCCAAGAAGCTTTCGCAGAGCATGTCGCACCCTGTGAAACTGAAAACGTGATAGCAGAGTGGGGTTCATCTCCGTAGCGTTAACCTCATCCCAGGTTCGCGCCATGCCATCCGCAAATAAGTCGCCCACGGTGCGCAGTCCAAGTTGATGAAGGGCCAGAATAACCCCTCTCTCCCGACATGGTGCTAGCCAATGGCACTATTCAATCTCCGCCTTTGGGGAGTACAGTAAAGTGCACGCCTGGATCTCCATCATGCGATGCCAGGCATGGATAACAGAGTTTAAGGAATCTAGTATGCCCATGTGGCGGTCTCGAAATAACGTCAGCAGTGCCGGTAAAGGAGTAGGGTCCGCGACTATCTTCTCAATACGGACGAAGGGAGCGTCATGCGGGTTATGTATCCAGGAGTAAGCATGAGCACCTTGTGCAGCGCGATAGTAAAGCTCCATCTCGGGAGCGTTCAGGCCTCCCGCTGCATATGGTCGTACTAGGACACTCCAGGCCACCCTGGGTTGCTTACCCGCCCAGGCAAGGTGTATTAATAGGGCCTGTAGTCTGCGAAAAAGTGGGTAGATAGGGTCATCGGGATATTACAGAATAAGAAGAGAAATCGCGGGAGAACCACCATCTTCATCAGGGAAATACGTCCCAGAAGTGATAGCGGGAGGGAAATCCATTTCTCTATGTCGTCCTACAATTTCGATATGGCACGCCCATAGTTTTCGCTAATGATGATCTCGGAATCCGTATGGAGGCGTATTCTAAGGTATCGAACCGCATCAGTAGTCCACTGTAGTGGATACTCCGGTTCAAACTGTGCGGTGGAGGGCATCAAAGGGAACATAATGGACTTATCCCAGTTGACCTGTGTGCCCGAGAGCGAACCAAAGAGAACCACCTCCCGTAGAACCGTACAGAGGTGTGTAGAGGGGTCCCTAACGTAAAGCAGTGTATCGTCTGCATAAGTGGAAACAATAAGGTTATATGACGGGAAGCGGATACCTTGATGACTATGATACTCCCGAAGAGCACACGCCAGTGGCTCAGCGGCCAGCGCATAAAGTATTGGAGAGAGGGGGCATCCCTGCCTCGTGCCCCTTCCTATAGCAATAGGTTCCGAGACCAGCGGGCCAATGCGAATGTGTGCCGTCGGTAAAGAGTATAATACTGTCAGGAGTTGTAAGAATAGCTGTCCCACACACATCCTGTTTAGCACCTGATGGAGGAACACCCACTCCACAGAATCGAATGCCTTCTCCATGTCCAGGAAGACCGCAACAGCTGGTACCTCCGGACGCGTATGCTGAAACACAGCAAAGACAGTTCTAATGTTATATGTGAGGTTGCGCATTGGGAAAAATCCAGATTGTTCCGGGGCTACTAGGGTTGTGACCAAGGGTTGAAGGCGGTTAGCGAGGAGCTTGGGGAAGATTTCTGTATCGACGTTCATGAGAGAAAGTGGACAATACGAGGCACAGTCACTCGGGTTCTGCCCGGTTTAAGGATCGCTACAATGATTGCCTCTCTCATAGAAGGAGGCATAACACCCGAATTGGTCATCTCGTCAAACAGAGTAAGCAAGTGTGGTATCAAAAGTTCAGGGAAAGCCTTATAGAAGGCAACTGTGAGCCCATCGCTGCCTGGCGCGCCTCCACTCTTCATGGACGACAGCGCCAGGGCAACTTTGTCACGCTCAAATGGACGAGCTAGGAATTCCCTATGTAAGTCTGAGAGCCACAGGGGCTTGATATGTGCCAGGTAGTCCACAATACCCTCCTCAGGGGCAGGACCTCTCGATGCATACATCTTCGCGTAATACTCTTGGAACCGCACCGCAATGGCTTCATTTGGAAGCGGAACACCTGAGTCCTCCGAACGCAGCATCGGTATCGAGGTGTTATCTCTAGCATGTTTAGCCAGACGGGCAAGCACAGAGCCAGGTGCTCACCTTCACAGTAGCTCCGGGCTGTGGCATACTTCCCTAGGTGCTTGATTTCCGAGTCCGCCTCGTCATTATAGTCTCTCAGGACCCTTGCTATTTCCTGATCAATTGAGT
The DNA here is from genome assembly GCF_964263255.1 of Lissotriton vulgaris. Classification (NCBI taxonomy): domain Eukaryota; kingdom Metazoa; phylum Chordata; class Amphibia; order Caudata; family Salamandridae; genus Lissotriton; species Lissotriton vulgaris. The sequence goes on from NW_028241338.1 coordinate 126,238, forward strand.
CCTCCCCGGTCTGCGCCCTCAAGGCCTCCAGATCCTTAAGTTTACGTTCCAGCAACTCTAGTCAACCCCTGATCGACCTCAGTACCCCTGCGTGCTTGGAGATGGTGACCCCTCTGGTGTATAGTTTAAATACCTCCCAAACCGATTGGAACTCATCAACAGAGCCCACATTGGTTTTGAAGAAGATCTCCAAAGCTTTCAACAGTTCCTCTTTAAATAGAGGATCCATAAAGGAGTACGGGGGAAAACGCCAGGCAAAAGGCGGAATCCGATGGGCGGGCATGGAGCAAGAAACCAGTATTGGCGAGTGGTCCGAGTAGGTCCGGGGCAAAACTTTGCATGCTCGCACATTCTGGAGAAATCGAGAGGACACCAACCAGTAGTCTATTCTCTTATATATATTATGTGGGGCTGTCTATGTCGCCAGACATCAACCAAGTCTAAATTTAGCAGCTGCATGGATTGAGTCCGTGCAGAGGCCGAGGGAGACCGCCTTGGGCCATCCGATCTGTCCAGCCCAGGATGCCGAGTCAGGTTGAAATCCCCTCCCCAATAAATGATCTTGTCAACATACAGAAGGATCTTTGCCGCTAAGTCTGTATAGAAGGTAGGAAAATCAAAGTTGGGGCCATAAGTGTTCACAATACACCAGTCCGCGCCCTTGCCGTGGCAGCCCGTGATAGCATATCGACCATCACCGTCTGTCACTAGCGGCCTCCATGTCAAGGAAGACTTTGGATTGAACCAGGTGAGGACCCCTCTGGGGTGAGTAGTAAAACCTGCTGCGTGTGTGTTACTCTTGAGTCCTCTATATCTAAGGATGGGGCTATCTAGTGGAGGTGCGTTTCCTGCAAGACAGCAATATAAACTCTATGTCTGACCAAACATTGAAGGACCTTGCGGACTTTACGGTGATCATTTAGTCCTCGCACATTTTAGGTCAGGAATCTTAACGTATCAGGCGATTCAATTCCTACTGTCCCGTCGTCTGACATGGTGTGCGTGGAAGAGTCATCACTACTATGTCAAGTGTAAATATGAGGTGTCTTGCGGACACGTTTCTGCTCCACTGCGCATCTCGCTTGCTTGTCACTAACCATTCAACCAATAAAGAACTTTGCATAAGAACAATTCATATAGATTCCTTTTCCCAACCCCCACCCACACCTGCCCAACCCCAACTAGGCCGCGATCATTCTTCCGCCCTGTCGTACAGTCCCCAGCCCCCCTCACACCCCAACATCCAAACATTCGCTAATACACATACCCACACAATCAAGACCCCCCACCCACCCCCCTGATTATACATTTGAGAACAGTGGTAATCACACGGGGGCAGATGTGGCCGGAAAAAAAGGAAAAACAGTGCATCTATCACTCTAAAGCAATATCAAGTTCACTGCCCCCTTTCACTCCTCCGACCCAGAACTCAAGAAAATAGGAGGGTCGCAATACCACCTTATGCTCAGTTGCCAAATGTCTCAATCCACAAATGCGAATTCGCAAACAGCCAAAGCATACGAAAGTCAAGAGCTCCCAGGACAATAAGTAGTGTTGTAAGGTTCAAACAGATACTCCCATACAGAGCGGAACCTAAAAAAGCAAGAAGCGAACCCTATAGGACTCGGGGACATAGAGTCATCTTACAACCATAAACATATCTGTAGAAAACCATCATAAACATGTACCCCAGCCATCCTCCCACAAACAAAACTTGCCACATAATGAAACATCAGATCATCAAAAGACACACTTAAGTTGCAGTCAGTCTTGTTCCTCCAAGGGCTCCCTCTCCGCAACCTCGCTCTCCTTCCTCGGTGAGCGGTTCTGCTTCTGCCAGTCTTTCAGGGCCTTTTGGAGCACCTTGGGGTCCGTAAAGATCATGGATCTCCCCTGCCTATTGACACGGAGTTTCGCGGGGTATAACATTGCGTAATCTGCGCCCATCTCGCGTAACTGACGCTTCATAGGAGCAAACTGTTTCCTGGCCTCCTGCACCCGGGCCGTAAAGTCAGGATATATGGAAAGGACCGAACCCTCATATTGTAGCGGCTGCTTTTCTCTGGCCAGCTTCAGAGCAACGTCGCAGTCCCGATAGTTTAATAGTTTGGCAATGATGGGCCGAGGTGGAGCTCCCGGCTTAGGTCGTGGGCCCAAGGAGCGATGCGCTCTTTCAACAATGAACATGGTTGAGAACGCTGTATCCCCAAGGAGTTTCTTCAGGAGACCCTCCATAAATAGCTCCATATTGCCTGTCTGAGTGCTCTCTGGAAGGCCCGTGACGCGCAGGTTACATCGGCGCGATGGGCCTCCAAATCTTCAGTTTTGTCCAGGAGGGACTGCATGGCTCTTCCAATTTGTTTGTGCTCCGAGTCGAGCGTGGTCTGGGCCTCCTCCACCTCAGTGAGCCGACGCTCCGACATATCTATACGTTCCGCTTGTTTGTCAAGCCCCTCGGCCATTAGATCCATGCGGTAGGTGAGAGCGTCTATTTTCGTGCCCAGGTTCGCCATACCCCCTTGGAGATTCTTTTCCATGTTGAGAAGGATACTAGGTAAGTCCTGCTACTGCGTGTCCTCTGTTTCAGGCCTATCCGCCGAATCGCCTCCGCCTGCGTCCTCCAGCGTCTTAGTGCCCTTGGGGCCGGAGGAGAGCTTGGACTGCGTCCTATCGGAGCGACCCATAGCAGTCAGAGATGCACCCCTTCGCAACTGGAGTGAGGCCCAGGTCAGGAGTCCCTCAGAGGCAGGTCACAGTGACAGAATCCCCCTTCAAACACCCCCTCAGTCGGACAGGCCTCCAGGTGCAACGACCGTGTCCGCGTAGGGTGGTAGCCTCAGCGAGGAGATCAAGAGTACGGGCGCACACACTGCCGAGGTGTGGCTAGTGGGGTCAAGAGGGGTGCACAATTGTGAGGCAGTCGGCACAGGTCCGGGGAGCTGGAGGGGCTCAGGGTCATTCGCCCCAGACAGCAGCCAGTAGGTCGGCGAGCAGCGGGAGGCAGACAACAGACAGAATCAGGAGTCTCCAGCTCCTTGCAAATATATGCGTCGCCATCTCACACAGCAGGGTGGCAGCCGCAGCGTACCATGGAGGGAGCTATAAGCACTCGTGTGTCCAGGCACCCTCAGCAAAGTCTAGCAGAGCACATTCACCGCCAGAGTCCCTCAATCATTCCAATTGCGTCGGTGTCGAGGGGGAGCAGTGACGAGCGTTGCATCCCACTCCAAAGAGACCACCATTGATCGCAGGCAAGCACTGGCGCGGGAAGCCCCTGGTCAGCTAGCGTCCTCATCCGGGCCTGTCAGAGCAAGGGGCACTCCTGGAGAGGTCACTGGGGGCTAATGCAGGTCTGCGGCCCAGGTAGCGCAATCTTCAAAGTGTGGGCCCCCTCACAGCAGCTCCAGCAGCGATGCAGCAGGCCGCAGGCCGTCAGTCCCTTACGTGACACGGGAGCGCGGGGGGGGGAGGAGAGACCCGATGTGCGGGGACCCCTCTACGGGTACGTAAGCCCCCCTGATGCCCGCACTCCCCCACTCACCGCCGAGTCAGCCAGCCGCTGTCTCCAGCCGCAACGCGGTGTCTTCAGGGGTCTCGATGGAAGAGGCCTGGATCTCCGTCGCAGACAGTGCTAAACTTGAGACCGCGGCTCAATAGGCCCGCCGCGCGTCTCGATGCAGGGCGCTCGATCTCAGTCTCGCAAGGATCAAACTCGGGCAGGGTCACAGGATTCGGGTGTCCAGCAGGAGCACATCTTCCGGTGTTGCAATTTGGCAAAAAATTCACGGCAACTAGCAGGATACTTGTAGGATTGTTTGTCCGGGCAGATGAGCTCCGGAATTAGGCAGCCATCACGGACACTGGCTAGCTCCGCCCCCTTTTTAGGTCAAACTTACTAGCAATATGTGGCAAGAAATATTGTCAGGCTTAATGGAACTATGCGGTAGGGGCTGGCAAAATTGTGTGGCAGAGTTGACTAAATTATTTGACATGAGAAGGCAAATTACACAGCATATTACGTCACATTTTGTGATAGTATTAACTCATTATTTTATCCTTTTACACATGTTAACACTATATAGGCAAAGGTTTTACCTCATTAGTATCAGACCGGAGCCAAAATACAGTCATAAGCAAAAGAATGGTGACAGGTCGATCTATGCAAAGGGCTTTCCACTGCACAGCAACACGTCACCTCGTTTTTTAGTAACTTTTGATCCGTTGGAGTTAGAAACAATTTTTTGAATTAAAATCAGAAAATTATGCAGCATATGATGGTTTGTGAGGCAGATGATGCATATATATATATAGTTACGCGTGCTTGCACATGGGGCTGTGGGAGGAGCAGGTCATCAGGACTACGTTTGAGGGGGCCATGAGTAACAATGTTATATCATGGTATAGGTTCATTGATGACCTTTTTATAATCTGAAAGGGTTCCAAGCTGAGTGCAGAGACTTTCATTGCGGACATCAATGTGAATAATTTGAATTTGAAATTTACGGGCCATGTGAGCAGTTCTTCTGTGAATTTTCTTGACGTAGAGGTGTACATTGAGAAGGATAGGCTGGAAACTAGATTACATCGTAAGGTTACAGCAGGTAACACAGTTCTACATGACTCAAGCCATCACCCGAGCCACCTGATTCGCAGCATCCCTTATGGGGAGATGCTGCGGATCAGGCGGATTTGCAGTACAGATGAGGAATGTAGGCAGGCCCAGGTAAGCAGCAAAATGAGAATCATAACCAGGGCGTATTCTGCTTTGGCGGTAGATAAAGCAATCATCAAGGCCAATAAACACCAGTGCCAGTTACATCAGAGGGATGATATCTTGGTAAAACAACCCACTGACATCACTATCCCAGACCAACCCAGACTTATTACTGCATACAGCAGACAACATAAACAACTACAGACCATTATCCGTAGGAATTGGTCGGTCGTCAAAGGGGACCCCATCATTGGTAGCACGCTATCCGAGAAGCCGGCAATTACATTCAGCCGAGCCCGGTCAATGAGTGACATGTTGGTACAGAGCAGTCCAGAAGTAGGAACCAAAAACTCCTGGTTACATACCACTAAAGGGTTTATTAAATGTGCCTCATGTAAGGCGTGCAAATTGGGGAAAAACAAAACATCTTACACTACCCCATTTAGCGACATAACCATCCCTATATCAACGAAAATGACTTGCAAATCTGACTTTGTCGTATATGTGCTGGAGTGTGTGTGTGGCCTGCAATATGTGGGTAGCACCAAGTTGCAGGTCCACAAGCACATACTCCAGCACATGCGGGCGGTTAACAATAGGGATGAGGCCTATCCAGTGGCAAGGCACATTAATGCCTGCCACAACATGATGTGTGTTGTCTGTCTTATTTTGCAATTGATATGGTTTTACCACTGCGCAGAGGAGGTGATAGGGAGGCACTACTAAGAGGATTGGAGACACGCTACATCCTCGAGCTTAACACCAAGACTCCCAATGGGTTGAACATGGGGGAGGACATGCATACCTGTCTGGGAGGAGTTTAACCCATAAGCAGTGGCAACCTGTTACGCAAAACAGATGGGTTTTAAAGGGAATAGGTGGTGAAAGCCCAGATATTGTCATATTAAAGAAACTGAACATGAGACTGTGGTAGAGAAAAAGTTATGATGAGATCAGCAATTGTGTTTTAAAAGTTTGATTCACTTGGGTGGGTCTTCAGACCGATAGGGTGAAGAGGCTATTGAGGTTCTCTTTTTTTACTTTTTCACTTTTTCTTTTTTTCTTCTTTTATTTTGAGTAAATGCATTGCACCATGTGACCATAAGGGAGGGACAGTTAGGAGTCAAGAACTTCAAGACATTCGAGAGTGCCCACTGGGGCTATATCAGCAATACCAATACTCCAACCGCTATGATTAAGGCTGCTAATCTTTGCGTATTTGCACATTTCCAAAATGCAACTTTGCACAAAATAATTTGCGGATTTGCACAAACAGAATATTATATTTAAGGGTATTAATGTATATATTTATGTATTATATGTATTTATGTATGTTTGTTACCAAATATTTAAATTTATGTATTTGCAGAAATTTTGCACAATATAGAATTGTATATAATGCGGTTAAACATGGCAGGTGGTTGTAAATATGGTATTTTAATAATTTAGAGCTAACAGGAATGTGAACTGTTACAAGAATGTCTACATCAACTTTGTTTTTATAAGTACAACCTAAAACATGGTGAAAGTCTGTTTTTCTATGTCCCAGGGTCAGGTGACCGGCACATGCACTTTATAGGGGTGGCTTAATTCACAACGTCATGTGATCAAGGGCTCGAAGGCTCGAAACGCGTCTTGGCGGTATTTGTGTTGCACATGAAATAAAATTATTGCAAACTACCTGAGCGGGTCCGTCTTCGTTCTTCTGGTGAAAATTGGGAAAAAGCAAGTGGAATTCTTTGGATAAATATATATATATCAGTCAACAGTCATTAACAGCCTAATTCAAGAAGCCGAAATCGGCTCGCACAGGGCCAGATTCTGAGAATCTGGCCCTTTGCGATTGCGATTTTTGCATTTGGGATTCATCATCCCAAATGCAAAAATCGGTAATTGCGATCTCGCAATTTTGCAAGGAATTACATTTAAGGAATCTCTATTTGAGATTCCTTAAATGCAATTCATCATCCAATTTTGTTTTGCGAATTCGCAATTTCTGGCCGCAATTTACCGCGAGGTCAGACCTCGTGGTAAATTGCGAAAACTCAGAAAAATGCTTTTAAATGCATTTTTCTGAGTTGCATGTTACACACACACATGTCCTTTGGACATGTGTGTGTGCAACACCTGTGAAAATTTCATTTGAGGGGTGCTACAGGGTGTCCTTTGGGGGCCGAGAAAAAAGGGGGGTCCCAAAACGCGTTTTCCCATGTTAATTTCCACAGGGCGGTTGGCCTCACTTTTAGCTCGAACGGCTGAATGGATTTGCACGAAACTTGGCAAAATTGTAGGGACTGTTAGCCCGATGTGCCTTTGCTAGGTCTCAATATATGTGCTCCAGTGGATTTTGAGAAATTAACGTTCAAAAAAATATATATATCTGTGACAGCGCTCCGGGTAGCGCTCCGGTTCGCGTACTTGACGCGTAACGGAACTTCGCGAAGCGAAGCTGATTGGCTCTCCGGTGTCTGTCAACATTCTAAACAGTCCGGAGCGGCCACCATCTTGTCTCTCGGTAGGATCGAGAGACAAGAGGAGGCCAAAACGAAGGGGGAAATGACCATAAGGGGGCATAGTAGATCCTCCCTGACCCCCTAGGTTTGATGTGGAGGCTTTAAAAGGGCCCCGCGGGGCAAAACAAAAAAAAAATCATTTTTTTTGCATGGGGAGCGCCCGGTACGCTTTTGTGCAATGGGCGGTGGTAATCTAAATGATGAGGAGGGGGAGGGGGGGGGGGGGGCATTGTTCAAAGCACATCAGCGTGCATAAACACGAAAATATCTTTATCTACCACATACTTGACTTATCTCTCTGAGATGCATTCCCTTGTGTTTCGGCAATGGTAGTCTGTTCATTACATAGATCGCCCGAGGGCGGTAGTACAGACCGCGCGTAGGAAAGGGTCAAAAGCCAGGGGTATAAGAGTATGTAACAAGCGAGCCATTTAATTGAAAAAACTAAACGTGACAAACGGTTGCAGGATCAGTGAAGGTTGATTTTATAATTGAAAGTATAACAGGATCAGTTACAATAAAATCGTCCATAAGCACACCATGGGCGAGTATCATGGGTAACATTATTTCGAAGCTTTATTAATACAATAATCAATAATGAAAAATCGACATCAATAGGGTTGTCCGTATTCCCAGTCAGTACCCTTCCCCGCCCGCCATGTGCACAAAGACCGCATACATCCCCCATAACGTCAAGGCTAAGTAACTAGAACGTCATAAGGAGTTGCAAGTCGCTCCCATACTGGCGTCATTTTGGTCGAGGCCAGGCAGGTCCAGAGTATAGTTTAATGTCTCCAATAAGTAGCGGCAGGACCAGAATCCCTTTCAGCAGTTCTGGCTTCGTTATTACGAGCACTAGAAAACAAGACATTCTGGGCAATACCACCCTTGACGCAGCCCTTTATTCTACAAGATGGTGTCTTTCAAAAGCCAGGGGTATAGGAGTATGTAACAAGCGAGTCATTTAATTGAAAAAACTAAACGTGACAAACGTTTACAGGATCAGTGAATGCTGATTTTTTAATTGAAAGTATAACAGGATCAGTTACAATAAAATCGTCCATACGCACACCATGGGCGAGTATCATGGGTAACATTACTTCGAAGCTTTATTAATACAATAATCAATAATGAAAAAACTAAACGTGATAAACGGTTGTAGGATCAGTGAAGGTTGATTTTTTAATTGAAAGTATAACAGGATCAGTTACAATAAAATTGTCCATACGCACACCATGGGCGAGTATCATGGGTTACATTACTTCGAAGCTTTATTAATACAATAATCAATAATGAAAAATTGACATCAATAGGGTTGTCCGTATTCCCAGTCAGTACCCTACCCCGCCCGCCATGTGCACAAAGACCGCATACATCCCCCATAACGTCAAGGCTAAGTAACTAGAACGTCATAAGGAGTTGCAAGTCGCTCCCATACTGGCGCCATTTTGGTCGAGGCCAGGCAGGTCCAGAGTATAGTTTAATGTCTCCAATAAGTAGCAGCAGGACCAGAATTACATTTATGAAGAATGTTGAAGAGTAGTATGTTGAAAATCTGAAGCCATCGTTCTACAAACTCTCAACCAGCCTTGGATGGAAAAATCCTGAAGAATGTACAAACTGAAAACCAGTTTTTGTCTGCATAGCATCAGCAGCAACACTTGAGTCAGCTTTGTGTGAAGCCGCCATCTTGATCCAATCAATACCGTCCCCTTGCACACATTCAGGGACCAGGCCGCAGGACGTGTCTTCAGATCAAACGGATTGTGGGACAAGGTCCAGAATGGAAGAGTCACCAAAAGGCAAAAAGTTCCGCCTGACCCCCGGAGCCGACCGCCTATGTCGGGGGCGATCTCAGGCCACACCAGGGCAACAAGACTTGGGGAGGGGGCAGGAGTCAAGCGCCCCCTCCGAGTCTGCGCCAGCACACCTCCCCTCGGGGGCCTCCGTCAAGCGGCTCAGGGAGGCACCGCAGGCAGCGGTTCTTCAGATCAGTGGCTGTCACCGGCAAGGCTCCCCTCCGTCAGCAGCGATCGTTGGCGCTGTGGTAGTCAACGCCCCAGCCTCTCCATCTCGTAGGCCGCAGAGTAGTCGGGGAGAAATCCCGGGAACGGCGGCATGCATTTGGATCGATGTTGCAGCAGGCTGCCATGTAAATAGTTATTTAATAAAACGTTTTACCCTGTTACTTTGCTGGTGTGTTGTATATATTTATAATATTTGCATAGGGTTTGTCGTTGTTTTGGGCGGGGTGGGCCGCGGAGCCGAGCTGTCTTGCAGCCATCATGGCGTCGAGCTCAGTTCCTCTCACTAGTTTCATATTTCTCATGAGGGGTTGTTGCTAATGTTTCTATTTTAGCGAGGTCAAAAAGAGATCCCATTAGTGGCCTACTGATTTTGCATGATTCCTTTTGTTTTTTCTAACGATTTTTCACTATCTGCAAAGACTAAACAGAGTATTGCGACTCTGTGCTTGTTTGTAAATAGAGAATGAACCAAAGAGAACCAATTCCAAAACAGTAAATGCTTGGATAACAATCAATCAAATGGAGAGGGAAGCAGGCACGACGGATTACAACGGGGGCAAAGGCCTGCGTTACCTACCCTTCACTATCTGCAAAGAGAGAATACTCCTAAAAGAAAAGAGGGGGGGGGGGCAGCGTTCAAAGCACATCAGCGTGCATAGACACGAAAATGTTTTTACCTACCACGTACTTGACATTTTACAGCTTTTGATATTTGCTATTAAAAAACCATTGAAATTCACTGAAAAAACCATAGGTTATAGACCATATATCGTTAGAAATTAGCATTTACAAAACCTTGAAAATTCACTGAAAAAACCATGGGTTATAGACCATATATAGTTAGGAATTAGCATTTACAAAACCTTATTTTACTCACACAAAACCATTGAATTTCCATATATAGTTAGTTGCACTAACTATATATCGCGCACCCGCAATCCACTGCTGATGATGTCACATATTACATCATTCATGACATGGTCAGTGACATCACTGATGACATCACTGATGACAACTCAAATGACATCACTGACAACATCACTGATGACGTCATTCATGTGATAATACGATGAATCTGTTCAGACTCTAATATAACCTAAGATACACTCAGTGTAAACAGACACTCACAGATTGTCACTCATCCATAGAGTTACTCATACACCTAGTCAGTCATGCAAAGAATCAATCACACCTCCATTTCCTCAACTATACAGTTATACACACCTTACTTATTGAAACTTATTTTAACACATATTTACTCTCTTATACAATCACTGATACAAGTTTTCAATGATCCATGCAGCCACTCACACATTCACTAGCTATTATACACAGTAATTTATATATGTCAACTCTCACATGTACTGTGTTTTACATATGTACTTACTTTGACATATAGCACTGAGATATCCATTCACTCACCAATACACTCATGCACACAGTCAACCACCCATACAGCTGTTTCCACATGCAGATTTGAACCCATACATTTAGTGAATCAACTGTTCACACATCTATGCACAGAGTCACACACCTCACAGCCTCCCACACACACACACTCACTCTCCCATACAAATACTTGGGCAACCAATCAATAACCCATATAGTTACTCATATAGCTACTGATCAACACATGCAGCAGTTTACAGAACAACAGACATAATGATGCACAAATTAAGACAGTTTAGTCACTAACCCATGCACTCAGTGAGACACATTTAATCACTCTCTCATACAGTCTGTCATGCATCTACTAAATCCTTCATCCAGACACTTATACATCCACTCATTCTTCAATATGTAAGACATATTTTAACTTTACATCAACATACAGTCACTGGATGATGTCATCAGTGATGTCATTTTATTTGTGATCAGTGATGTCATTTGAGTTGTCATCAGTGATGTCATCAGTGATGTCACTGACCATGTCATGAATGATGTAATATGTGACATCATCAGCAGTGGATTGCGGGTGCGCGATATATAGTTAGTGCAACTAACTATATATGGAATTTCAATGGTTTTGTGTGAGTAAAATAAGGTTTTGTAAATGCTAATTCCTAACTATATATGGTCTATAACCTATGGTTTTTTCAGTGAATATATATATATATATATATATATATATATATATATATATATATATATATATATATATATATATATATATATATATATATATATATATATATATATATTCACTGAAAAAACCAAAGGTTATAGACCATATATAGTTAGGGATTAGCATTTACAAAACCTTATTTTATTTGCACAAAACCATTGAAATCCCATATATAGTTAGTTGCACTAACTATATATCGTGGACCCGCAATCCACTGCTAATGATGTCACATATTACATCATTCATGACATGGTCAGTGACATCACTGATGACATCACTGATGACATCTCAAATGACATCACTGATGACAACATCCAGTGACTGTATGTTTCTGTAAAGTTAAAATATGTCTTACATATTGAAGAATGAGTGGATGTATAAGTGTCTGGATGAAGGATTTAGTAGGTGCATGACTGACTGTATGAGAGAATGATTAAATGTGTCTCACTGAGTGCATGGGTTAGTGATTAAAGTGTCTTAATTTGGCAATCATTATTTATGTTGTTCTGTAAACTGCTGCATGTTTAAATCAGTAGCTATATCAGTAACTATATGGGTTATTGAATGGTTGCCCAAGTATTTGTATGGGAGACTGAGTATGTGTGTGGGTGGCTGGGAGGTGTATAACTCTGTGCATAGATGTGTGAGCAGTTGATTCCCTAGGTGTATGGGTTCAAAAGTGCATGTAGAAACAGCTGTATGGACAGTTGACTGTGTGCATGAGTATATTGGTGAGTGAATGGATATCTCAGTGCTACATGTCAAAGTAAGTACATATGTAAAACACACTCCATGTGAGAGTTGACATATATTAATAACTGAACATAAGAGCCAGTGAATGTGAGAGTGGCTCTATGAATCATTCTGAACTTGTATCAAGGATTGTATAAGAGAGTAAATATGTGTTAGTATATGTTTGAATAAGTAAGGTGTGTATAACTGTATAGTTGAGGAAATGGAGATGTGATTGATTCTTTGCATGACTGACTAGGTGTGTGAGTAACTCCATGGATGTGTGACAGTCTGTGAGTGTCTGTTTACACTGAGTGTATCTAAGGTTATATTAGAGTCTGAAGATGTATTATCACATAAATGATATCATCAGTGATGTAATCAGTAATGTCAAATGAGATGTCAGTGATGTCATCAGTGATGTCATTTGAGATGTCATCAGTGATGTCATCAGTGATGTCATTTGAGATGTCATCAGTGATGTCATCAGTGATGTCACTGACCATGTCATGAATGATGTAATATGTGACATCATTAGCAGTGGATTGCGGGTCCGCGATATATAGTTAGTGCAACTAACTATATATGGAATTTCAATGGTTTTGTGCAAATAAAATAAGGTTTTGTAAATGCTAATCCCTAACTATATATGGTCTATAACCTTTGTTTTTTTCAGTGAATTTTCAAGGTTTTGTAAATGCTAATTCCTAACTATATATGGTCTATAACCTATGGTTTTTTCTGTGAATTTCATTGGTTTTTTAAAAGCTAATATCTATAGCTGTAAAATATATTCTTTATTAAGTGGCGTATCACGTAGCCCGTGAGACGCCTCATGATGCATCGCATAACCGTGACGTATCGTCTCTGCAGCGCAAACCAAACCCAAAACGTAAGCGCGCCAGAACACGCTTAAAGATATATATTTTTAACCTTAATTAGACAAAATCCACACGTGCACATATCACAAACGTTCAAAAAACACAATATGTCGGACTCCCGTTACGCTGCCGGTTAGCTGCCCGGTTAACGTACCAGGAAGCACCTTTACCGCGAAAAATTGCGATGTTTTTTTTCTTTTGCCCCGCAGGGAACTTTAATAGCCCCCTCATCAATCCTAGGGGTTAAGGAGGGGTCTGCCTTACCCCTTTCATTCATTTACACCTTTTTTTTTTCCACCTCTTGTCTCTCGATCCCACAGAGAGACAAGATGGCGGCCGCTCCAGACTGTTGCGTGTTTATCTAGGTTCCTGATCGATACTGTGACCTTATGCCCCTATTCGGCTATAAATCCATTTATTCCCTATATTGGCATAACCGTTCAAGTGCGATTTTCTGAAAAGTCATCTCTGGCCTCACACGAACAGAGCCACATTCCAGCATGACTCTCTGCTACTTCCTTTGCGACCAATTAGTGCAATGACAGAGCAGCAGTCACTATCTGATATTCCTAGATAACACTCCGAGTTCTTCAACAAGATAAAAACTTAGCAAACCTGGAAATCCCCGCTTGCTATGTTTTGATTAGTAATGGAACTCTAATGAGCAACTGATAACTGTCACTTCCTAGTGACATCTTTAATTGACGTCTTATGTCCAGCAAACTTGCGTCAAACCCGGCACCTGTCAGGTATAAATATTACCAACGTTGC
>NW_028241339.1:0-54509 GCF_964263255.1 Lissotriton vulgaris
ATGGTATTTATTTCCCTTCCCGAGCCCCTGGAAGCATGAAAATCACTTTAAACATGCTAATTTTAGCTCTAACACTGATGATCCACCTACAAATGTGAACTGACGTTCAAAAATAAAACATTTGAAAATTGACCATTTTCCACATTTCTGAAGCATGACGTAATGGGGGGGTGTTATCTCTTTTGTCGAAAATCAGCCGTTTTTGCTCGAACATTAAATGCCTCCAAATGGTATTTATTTCACTTCCCGGGGTGAAGAAACCCTTTTTGAGAACTCAGAGTGAGTAAATTGGCCATTTTCATGCACTTTTAACCATTCCATTAATCTTGTGTTTTGGGCCCCTGGAAGCATGAAAATCACTTTAAACATGCTAATTTTAGCTCTAACACTGATGATCCACCTACAAATGTGAACTGACGTTCAAAAATAAAACATTTGAAAACGGACCATTTTCCACATTTCTGAAGCATGACGTAATGGGGGGGGTGTTATCTCTTTTGTCGAAAATCAGCCGTTTTTGCTCGAACATTAAATGCCTCCAAATGGTATTTAATTAACTTCCCGAGCCCCTGGAAGCATGAAAATCACTTTAAACATGCTAATTTTAGCTCTAACACTGATGATCCACCTACAAATGTGAACTGACGTTTAAAAATAAAACATTTGAAAACGGACCATTTTCCACATTTCTGAAGCATGACGTAATGGGGGGGTGTTATCTCTTTTGTCGAAAATCAGCCGTTTTTGCTCGAACATTAAATGCCTCCAAATGGTATTTAATTAACTTCCCGGGGTGAAGAAACCCTTTTTGAGAACTCAGAGTGAGTAAATTGGCCATTTTCATGCACTTTTAACCATTCCATAAATCTTGTGTTTTGGGCCCCTGGAAGCATGAAAATCACTTTAAACATGCTAATTTTAGCTCTAACACTGATGATCCACCTACAAATGTGAACTGACGTTCAAAAATAAAACATTTGAAAACGGACCATTTTCCACATTTCTGAAGCATGACGTAATGGGGGGGTGTTATCTCTTTTGTCGAAAATCAGCCGTTTTTGCTCGAACATTAAATGCCTCCAAATGGTATTTAATTAACTTCCCGAGCGCCTGGGAGCATGAAAATCACTTTAAACATGCTAATTTTAGCTCTAACACTGATGATCCACCTACAAATGTGAACTGACGTTCAAAAATAAAACATTTGAAAACGGACCATTTTCCACATTTCTGAAGCATGACGTAATGGGGGGGTGTTATCTCTTTTGTCGAAAATCAGCCGTTTTTGCTCGAACATTAAATGCCTCCAAATGGTATTTACTTCACTTCCCGAGCCCCTGGAAGCATGAAAATCACTTTAAACATGCTAATTTTAGCTCTAACACTAATGATCCACCTACAAATGTGAACTGACGTTCAAAAATAAAACATTTGAAAACGGACCATTTTCCACATTTCTGAAGCATGACGTAATGGGGGGGTGTTATCTCTTTTGTCGAAAATCAGCCGTTTTTGCTCGAACATTAAATGCCTCCAAATGGTATTTAATTAACTTCCCAAGCCCCTGGAAGCATGAAAATCACTTTAAACATGCTAATTTTAGCTCTAACACTGATGATCCACCTACTAATGTGAACTGACGTTCAAAAATAAAACATTTGAAAACGGACCATTTTCCACATTTCTGAAGCATGACGTAATGGGGGGGTGTTATCTCTTTTGTCGAAAATCAGCCGTTTTTGCTCGAACATTAAATGCCTCCAAATGGTATTTAATTAACTTCCCGGGGTGAAGAAACCCTTTTTGAGAACTCAGAGTGAGTAAATTGGCCATTTTCATGCACTTTTAACCATTCCATAAATCTTGTGTTTTGGGCCCCTGGAAGCATGAAAATCACTTTAAACATGCTAATTTTAGCTCTAACACTGATGATCCACCTACAAATGTGAACTGACGTTCAAAAATAAAACATTTGAAAACGGACCATTTTCCACATTTCTGAAGCATGACGTAATGGGGGGGTGTTATCTCTTTTGTCGAAAATCAGCCGTTTTTGCTCGAACATTAAATGCCTCCAAATGGTATTTAATTAACTTCCCGAGCCCCTGGAAGCATGAAAATCACTTTAAACATGCTAATTTTAGCTCTAACACTGATGATCCACCTACAAATGTGAACTGACGTTCAAAAATAAAACCTTTGAAAACGGACCATTTTCCACATTTCTGAAGCATGACGTAATGGGGGGGTGTTATCTCTTTTGTCGAAAATCAGCCGTTTTTGCTCGAACATTAAATGCCTCCAAATGGTATTTATTTCACTTTCCGAGCCCCTGGAAGCATGAAAATCACTTTAAACATGCTAATTTTAGCTCTAACACTGATGATCCACCTACAAATGTGAACTGACGTTCAAAAATAAAACATTTTTAAACGGACCATTTTCCACATTTCTGAAGCATGACGTAATGGGGGGGTGTTATCTCTTTTGTCGAAAATCAGCCGTTTTTGCTCGAACATTAAATGCCTCCAAATGGTATTTATTTCACTTCCCGAGCCCCTGGAAGCATGAAAATCACTTTAAACATGCTAATTTTAGCTCTAACACTGATGATCCACCTACAAATGTGAACTGACGTTCAAAAATAAAACATTTGAAAACGGACCATTTTCCACATTTCTGAAGCATGACGTAATGGGGGGGTTTTATCTCTTTTGTCGAAAATCAGCCGTTTTTGCTCGAACATTAAATGCCTCCAAATGGTATTTAATTAACTTCCCGAGCCCCTGGAAGCATGAAAATCACTTTAAACATGCTAATTTTAGCTCTAACACTGATGATCCACCTACACATGTGAACTGACGTTCAAAAATAAAACATTTGAAAACGGACCATTTTCCACATTTCTGAAGCATGACGTAATGGGGGGGTGTTATCTCTTTTGTCGAAAATCAGCCGTTTTTGCTCGAACATTAAATGCCTCCAAATGGTATTTAATTAACTTCCCGGGGTGAAGAAACCCTTTTTGAGAACTCAGAGTGAGTAAATTGGCCATTTTCATGCACTTTTAACCATTCCATAAATCTTGTGTTTTGGGCCCCTGGAAGCATGAAAATCACTTTAAACATGCTAATTTTAGCTCTAACACTGATGATCCACCTACAAATGTGAACTGACGTTCAAAAATAAAACATTTGAAAACGGACCATTTTCCAAATTTCTGAAGCATGACGTAATGGGGGGGGTGTTATCTCTTTTGTCGAAAATCAGCCGTTTTTGCTCGAACATTAAATGCCTCCAAATGGTATTTAATTAACTTCCCGAGCCCCTGGAAGCATGAAAATCACTTTAAACATGCTAATTTTAGCTCTAACACTGATGATCCACCTACAAATGTGAACTGACGTTCAAAAATAAAACATTTGAAAACGGACCATTTTCCACATTTCTGAAGCATGACGTAATGGGGGGGTGTTATCTCTTTTGTCGAAAATCAGCCGTTTTTGCTCGAACATTAAATGCCTCCAAATGGTATTTAATTAACTTCCCGAGCCCCTGGAAGCATGAAATTCACTTTAAACATGCTAATTTTAGCTCTAACACTGATGATCCACCTACAAATGTGAACTGACGTTCAAAAATAAAACATTTGAAAACGGACCATTTTCCACATTTCTGAAGCATGACGTAATGGGGGGGTGTTATCTCTTTTGTCGAAAATCAGCCGTTTTTGCTCGAACATTAAATGCCTCCAAATGGTATTTAATTAACTTCCCGGGGTGAAGAAACCCTTTTTGAGAACTCAGAGTGAGTAAATTGGCCATTTTCATGCACTTTTAACCATTCCATAAATCTTGTGTTTTGGGCCCCTGGAAGCATGAAAATCACTTTAAACATGCTAATTTTAGCTCTAACACTGATGATCCACCTACAAATGTGAACTGACGTTCAAAAATAAAACATTTGAAAACTGACCATTTTCCACATTTCTGAAGCATGACGTAATGGGGGGGTGTTATCTCTTTTGTCGAAAATCAGCCGTTTTTGCTCGAACATTAAATGCCTCCAAATGGTATTTAATTAACTTCCCGAGCCCCTGGAAAAATGAAAATCACTTTAAACATGCTAATTTTAGCTCTAACACTGATGATCCACCTACAAATGTGAACTGACGTTCAAAAATAAAACATTTGAAAACTGACCATTTTCCACATTTCTGAAGCATGACGTAATGGGGGGGTGTTATCTCTTTTGTCGAAAATCAGCCGTTTTTGCTCGAACATTAAATGCCTCCAAATGGTATTTAATTAACTTCCCGGGGTGAAGAAACCCTTTTTGAGAACTCAGAGTGAGTAAATTGGCCATTTTCATGCACTTTTAACCATTCCATAAATCTTGTGTTTTGGGCCCCTGGAAGCATGAAAATCACTTTAAACATGCTAATTTTAGCTCTAACACTGATGATCCACCTACAAATGTGAACTGACGTTCAAAAATAAAACATTTGAAAACGGACCATTTTCCACATTTCTGAAGCATGACGTAATGGGGGGGTGTTATCTCTTTTGTCGAAAATCAGCCGTTTTTGCTCGAACATTAAATGCCTCCAAATGGTATTTAATTAACTTCCCGAGCTCCTGGAAGCATGAAAATCACTTTAAACATGCTAATTTTAGCTCTAACACTGATGATCCACCTACAAATGTGAACTGACGTTCAAAAATAAAACATTTGAAAACGGACCATTTTCCACATTTCTGAAGCATGACGTAATGGGGGGGTGTTATCTCTTTTGTCGAAAATCAGCCGTTTTTGCTCGAACATTAAATGCCTCCAAATGGTATTTAATTAACTTCCCGGGGTGAAGAAACCCTTTTTGAGAACTCAGAGTGAGTAAATTGGCCATTTTCATGCACTTTTAACCATTCCATAAATCTTGTGTTTTGGGCCCCTGGAAGCATGAAAATCACTTTAAACATGCTAATTTTAGCTCTAACACTGATGATCCACCTACAAATGTGAACTGACGTTCAAAAATAAAACATTTGAAAACGGACCATTTTCCACATTTCTGAAGCATGACGTAATGGGGGGGTGTTATCTCTTTTGTCGAAAATCAGCCGTTTTTGCTCGAACATTAAATGCCTCCAAATGGTATTTAATTAACTTCCCGAGCCCCTGGAAGCATGAAAATCACTTTAAACATGCTAATTTTAGCTCTAACACTGATGATCCACCTACAAATGTGAACTGACGTTCAAAAATAAAACATTTGAAAACGGACCATTTTCCACATTTCTGAAGCATGACGTAATGGGGGGGTGTTATCTCTTTTGTCGAAAATCAGCCGTTTTTGCTCGAAAATTAAATGCCTCCAAATGGTATTTAATTAACTTCCCGGGGTGAAGAAACCCTTTTTGAGAACTCAGAGTGAGTAAATTGGCCATTTTCATGCACTTTTAACCATTCCATAAATCTTGTGTTTTGGGCCCCTGGAAGCATGAAAATCACTTTAAACATGCTAATTTTAGCTCTAACACTGATGATCCACCTACAAATGTGAACTGACGTTCAAAAATAAAACATTTGAAAACGGACCATTTTCCACATTTCTGAAGCATGACGTAATGGGGGGGTGTTATCTCTTTTGTCGAAAATCAGCCGTTTTTGCTCGAACATTAAATGCCTCCAAATGGTATTTAATTAACTTCCCGAGCCCCTGGAAGCATGAAAATCACTTTAAACATGCTAATTTTAGCTCTAACACTGATGATCCACCTACAAATGTGAACTGACGTTCGAAAATAAAACATTTGAAAACGGACCATTTTCGACATTTCTGAAGCATGACATAATGGGGGGGTGTTATCTCTTTTGTCGAAAATCAGCCGTTTTTGCTCGAACATTAAATGCCTCCAAATGGTATTTATTTCACTTCCCGAGCCCCTGGAAGCATGAAAATCACTTTAAACATGCTAATTTTAGCTCTAACACTGATGATCCTCCTACAAATGTGAACTGACGTTCAAAAATAAAACATTTGAAAACGGACCATTTTCCACATTTCTGAAGCATGAGGTAATGGGGGGGTGTTATCTCTTTTGTCGAAAATCAGCCGTTTTTGCTCGAACATTAAATGCCTCCAAATGGTATTTAATTAACTTCCCGGGGTGAAGAAACCCTTTTTGAGAACTCAGAGTGAGTAAATTGGCCATTTTCATGCACTTTTAACCATTCCATAAATCTTGTGTTTTGGGCCCCTGGAAGCATGAAAATCACTTTAAACATGCTAATTTTAGCTCTAACACTGATGATCCACCTACAAATGTGAACTGACGTTCAAAAATAAAACATTTGAAAACGGACCATTTTCCACATTTCTGAAGCATGACGTAATAGGGGGGTGTTATCTCTTTTGTCGAAAATCAGCCGTTTTTGCTCGAACATTAAATGCCTCCAAATGGTATTTCATTAACTTCCCGAGCCCCTGGAAGCATGAAAATCACTTTAAACATGCTCATTTTAGCTCTAACACTGATGATCCACCTACAAATGTGAACTGACGTTCAAAAATAAAACATTTGAAAACGGACCATTTTCCACATTTCTGAAGCATGACGTAATGGGGGGGGTGTTATCTCTTTTGTCAAAAATCAGCCGTTTTTGCTCGAACGTTAAATGCCTCCAAATGGTATTTAATTAACTTCCCGAGCCCCTTGAAGCATGAAAATCACTTTAAACATGCTAATTTTAGCTCTAACACTGATGATCCACCTACAAATGTGAACTGACGTTCAAAAATAAAACATTTGAAAACGGACCATTTTCCACATTTCTGAAGCATGACGTAATGGGGGGGTGTTATCTCTTTTGTCGAAAATCAGCCGTTTTTGCTCGAACATTAAATGCCTCCAAATGGTATTTATTTCACTTCCCGGGGTGAAGAAACCCTTTTTGAGAACTCAGAGTGAGTAAATTGGCCATTTTCATGCACTTTTAACCATTCCATTAATCTTGTGTTTTGGGCCCCTGGAAGCATGAAAATCACTTTAAACATGCTAATTTTAGCTCTAACACTGATGATCCACCTACAAATGTGAACTGACGTTAAAAAATAAAACATTTGAAAACGGACCATTTTCCACATTTCTGAAGCATGACGTAATGGGGGGGTGTTATCTCTTTTGTCGAAAATCAGCCGTTTTTGCTCGAACATTAAATGCCTCCAAATGGTATTTAATTAACTTCCCGAGCCCCTAGAAGCATGAAAATCACTTTAAACATGCTAATTTTAGCTCTAACACTGATGATCCACCTACAAATGTGAACTGACGTTCAAAAATAAAACATTTGAAAACAGACCATTTTCCACATTTCTGAAGCATGACGTAATGGGGGGGTGTTATCTCTTTTGTCGAAAATCAGCCGTTTTTGCTCGAACATTAAATGCCTCCAAATGGTATTTATTTCCCTTCCCGAGCCCCTGGAAGCATGAAAATCACTTTAAACATGCTAATTTTAGCTCTAACACTGATGATCCACCTACAAATGTGAACTGACGTTCAAAAATAAAACATTTGAAAATTGACCATTTTCCACATTTCTGAAGCATGACGTAATGGGGGGGTGTTATCTCTTTTGTCGAAAATCAGCCGTTTTTGCTCGAACATTAAATGCCTCCAAATGGTATTTATTTCACTTCCCGGGGTGAAGAAACCCTTTTTGAGAACTCAGAGTGAGTAAATTGGCCATTTTCATGCACTTTTAACCATTCCATTAATCTTGTGTTTTGGGCCCCTGGAAGCATGAAAATCACTTTAAACATGCTAATTTTAGCTCTAACACTGATGATCCACCTACAAATGTGAACTGACGTTCAAAAATAAAACATTTGAAAACGGACCATTTTCCACATTTCTGAAGCATGACGTAATGGGGGGGGTGTTATCTCTTTTGTCGAAAATCAGCCGTTTTTGCTCGAACATTAAATGCCTCCAAATGGTATTTAATTAACTTCCCGAGCCCCTGGAAGCATGAAAATCACTTTAAACATGCTAATTTTAGCTCTAACACTGATGATCCACCTACAAATGTGAACTGACGTTTAAAAATAAAACATTTGAAAACGGACCATTTTCCACATTTCTGAAGCATGACGTAATGGGGGGGTGTTATCTCTTTTGTCGAAAATCAGCCGTTTTTGCTCGAACATTAAATGCCTCCAAATGGTATTTAATTAACTTCCCGGGGTGAAGAAACCCTTTTTGAGAACTCAGAGTGAGTAAATTGGCCATTTTCATGCACTTTTAACCATTCCATAAATCTTGTGTTTTGGGCCCCTGGAAGCATGAAAATCACTTTAAACATGCTAATTTTAGCTCTAACACTGATGATCCACCTACAAATGTGAACTGACGTTCAAAAATAAAACATTTGAAAACGGACCATTTTCCACATTTCTGAAGCATGACGTAATGGGGGGGTGTTATCTCTTTTGTCGAAAATCAGCCGTTTTTGCTCGAACATTAAATGCCTCCAAATGGTATTTAATTAACTTCCCGAGCGCCTGGGAGCATGAAAATCACTTTAAACATGCTAATTTTAGCTCTAACACTGATGATCCACCTACAAATGTGAACTGACGTTCAAAAATAAAACATTTGAAAACGGACCATTTTCCACATTTCTGAAGCATGACGTAATGGGGGGGTGTTATCTCTTTTGTCGAAAATCAGCCGTTTTTGCTCGAACATTAAATGCCTCCAAATGGTATTTACTTCACTTCCCGAGCCCCTGGAAGCATGAAAATCACTTTAAACATGCTAATTTTAGCTCTAACACTAATGATCCACCTACAAATGTGAACTGACGTTCAAAAATAAAACATTTGAAAACGGACCATTTTCCACATTTCTGAAGCATGACGTAATGGGGGGGTGTTATCTCTTTTGTCGAAAATCAGCCGTTTTTGCTCGAACATTAAATGCCTCCAAATGGTATTTAATTAACTTCCCAAGCCCCTGGAAGCATGAAAATCACTTTAAACATGCTAATTTTAGCTCTAACACTGATGATCCACCTACTAATGTGAACTGACGTTCAAAAATAAAACATTTGAAAACGGACCATTTTCCACATTTCTGAAGCATGACGTAATGGGGGGGTGTTATCTCTTTTGTCGAAAATCAGCCGTTTTTGCTCGAACATTAAATGCCTCCAAATGGTATTTAATTAACTTCCCGGGGTGAAGAAACCCTTTTTGAGAACTCAGAGTGAGTAAATTGGCCATTTTCATGCACTTTTAACCATTCCATAAATCTTGTGTTTTGGGCCCCTGGAAGCATGAAAATCACTTTAAACATGCTAATTTTAGCTCTAACACTGATGATCCACCTACAAATGTGAACTGACGTTCAAAAATAAAACATTTGAAAACGGACCATTTTCCACATTTCTGAAGCATGACGTAATGGGGGGGTGTTATCTCTTTTGTCGAAAATCAGCCGTTTTTGCTCGAACATTAAATGCCTCCAAATGGTATTTAATTAACTTCCCGAGCCCCTGGAAGCATGAAAATCACTTTAAACATGCTAATTTTAGCTCTAACACTGATGATCCACCTACAAATGTGAACTGACGTTCAAAAATAAAACCTTTGAAAACGGACCATTTTCCACATTTCTGAAGCATGACGTAATGGGGGGGTGTTATCTCTTTTGTCGAAAATCAGCCGTTTTTGCTCGAACATTAAATGCCTCCAAATGGTATTTATTTCACTTTCCGAGCCCCTGGAAGCATGAAAATCACTTTAAACATGCTAATTTTAGCTCTAACACTGATGATCCACCTACAAATGTGAACTGACGTTCAAAAATAAAACATTTTTAAACGGACCATTTTCCACATTTCTGAAGCATGACGTAATGGGGGGGTGTTATCTCTTTTGTCGAAAATCAGCCGTTTTTGCTCGAACATTAAATGCCTCCAAATGGTATTTATTTCACTTCCCGAGCCCCTGGAAGCATGAAAATCACTTTAAACATGCTAATTTTAGCTCTAACACTGATGATCCACCTACAAATGTGAACTGACGTTCAAAAATAAAACATTTGAAAACGGACCATTTTCCACATTTCTGAAGCATGACGTAATGGGGGGGTTTTATCTCTTTTGTCGAAAATCAGCCGTTTTTGCTCGAACATTAAATGCCTCCAAATGGTATTTAATTAACTTCCCGAGCCCCTGGAAGCATGAAAATCACTTTAAACATGCTAATTTTAGCTCTAACACTGATGATCCACCTACACATGTGAACTGACGTTCAAAAATAAAACATTTGAAAACGGACCATTTTCCACATTTCTGAAGCATGACGTAATGGGGGGGTGTTATCTCTTTTGTCGAAAATCAGCCGTTTTTGCTCGAACATTAAATGCCTCCAAATGGTATTTAATTAACTTCCCGGGGTGAAGAAACCCTTTTTGAGAACTCAGAGTGAGTAAATTGGCCATTTTCATGCACTTTTAACCATTCCATAAATCTTGTGTTTTGGGCCCCTGGAAGCATGAAAATCACTTTAAACATGCTAATTTTAGCTCTAACACTGATGATCCACCTACAAATGTGAACTGACGTTCAAAAATAAAACATTTGAAAACGGACCATTTTCCAAATTTCTGAAGCATGACGTAATGGGGGGGGTGTTATCTCTTTTGTCGAAAATCAGCCGTTTTTGCTCGAACATTAAATGCCTCCAAATGGTATTTAATTAACTTCCCGAGCCCCTGGAAGCATGAAAATCACTTTAAACATGCTAATTTTAGCTCTAACACTGATGATCCACCTACAAATGTGAACTGACGTTCAAAAATAAAACATTTGAAAACGGACCATTTTCCACATTTCTGAAGCATGACGTAATGGGGGGGTGTTATCTCTTTTGTCGAAAATCAGCCGTTTTTGCTCGAACATTAAATGCCTCCAAATGGTATTTAATTAACTTCCCGAGCCCCTGGAAGCATGAAATTCACTTTAAACATGCTAATTTTAGCTCTAACACTGATGATCCACCTACAAATGTGAACTGACGTTCAAAAATAAAACATTTGAAAACGGACCATTTTCCACATTTCTGAAGCATGACGTAATGGGGGGGTGTTATCTCTTTTGTCGAAAATCAGCCGTTTTTGCTCGAACATTAAATGCCTCCAAATGGTATTTAATTAACTTCCCGGGGTGAAGAAACCCTTTTTGAGAACTCAGAGTGAGTAAATTGGCCATTTTCATGCACTTTTAACCATTCCATAAATCTTGTGTTTTGGGCCCCTGGAAGCATGAAAATCACTTTAAACATGCTAATTTTAGCTCTAACACTGATGATCCACCTACAAATGTGAACTGACGTTCAAAAATAAAACATTTGAAAACTGACCATTTTCCACATTTCTGAAGCATGACGTAATGGGGGGGTGTTATCTCTTTTGTCGAAAATCAGCCGTTTTTGCTCGAACATTAAATGCCTCCAAATGGTATTTAATTAACTTCCCGAGCCCCTGGAAAAATGAAAATCACTTTAAACATGCTAATTTTAGCTCTAACACTGATGATCCACCTACAAATGTGAACTGACGTTCAAAAATAAAACATTTGAAAACTGACCATTTTCCACATTTCTGAAGCATGACGTAATGGGGGGGTGTTATCTCTTTTGTCGAAAATCAGCCGTTTTTGCTCGAACATTAAATGCCTCCAAATGGTATTTAATTAACTTCCCGGGGTGAAGAAACCCTTTTTGAGAACTCAGAGTGAGTAAATTGGCCATTTTCATGCACTTTTAACCATTCCATAAATCTTGTGTTTTGGGCCCCTGGAAGCATGAAAATCACTTTAAACATGCTAATTTTAGCTCTAACACTGATGATCCACCTACAAATGTGAACTGACGTTCAAAAATAAAACATTTGAAAACGGACCATTTTCCACATTTCTGAAGCATGACGTAATGGGGGGGTGTTATCTCTTTTGTCGAAAATCAGCCGTTTTTGCTCGAACATTAAATGCCTCCAAATGGTATTTAATTAACTTCCCGAGCTCCTGGAAGCATGAAAATCACTTTAAACATGCTAATTTTAGCTCTAACACTGATGATCCACCTACAAATGTGAACTGACGTTCAAAAATAAAACATTTGAAAACGGACCATTTTCCACATTTCTGAAGCATGACGTAATGGGGGGGTGTTATCTCTTTTGTCGAAAATCAGCCGTTTTTGCTCGAACATTAAATGCCTCCAAATGGTATTTAATTAACTTCCCGGGGTGAAGAAACCCTTTTTGAGAACTCAGAGTGAGTAAATTGGCCATTTTCATGCACTTTTAACCATTCCATAAATCTTGTGTTTTGGGCCCCTGGAAGCATGAAAATCACTTTAAACATGCTAATTTTAGCTCTAACACTGATGATCCACCTACAAATGTGAACTGACGTTCAAAAATAAAACATTTGAAAACGGACCATTTTCCACATTTCTGAAGCATGACGTAATGGGGGGGTGTTATCTCTTTTGTCGAAAATCAGCCGTTTTTGCTCGAACATTAAATGCCTCCAAATGGTATTTAATTAACTTCCCGAGCCCCTGGAAGCATGAAAATCACTTTAAACATGCTAATTTTAGCTCTAACACTGATGATCCACCTACAAATGTGAACTGACGTTCAAAAATAAAACATTTGAAAACGGACCATTTTCCACATTTCTGAAGCATGACGTAATGGGGGGGTGTTATCTCTTTTGTCGAAAATCAGCCGTTTTTGCTCGAAAATTAAATGCCTCCAAATGGTATTTAATTAACTTCCCGGGGTGAAGAAACCCTTTTTGAGAACTCAGAGTGAGTAAATTGGCCATTTTCATGCACTTTTAACCATTCCATAAATCTTGTGTTTTGGGCCCCTGGAAGCATGAAAATCACTTTAAACATGCTAATTTTAGCTCTAACACTGATGATCCACCTACAAATGTGAACTGACGTTGAAAAATAAAACATTTGAAAACGGACCATTTTCCACATTTCTGAAGCATGACGTAATGGGGGGGTGTTATCTCTTTTGTCGAAAATCAGCCGTTTTTGCTCGAACATTAAATGCCTCCAAATGGTATTTAATTAACTTCCCGAGCCCCTGGAAGCATGAAAATCACTTTAAACATGCTAATTTTAGCTCTAACACTGATGATCCACCTACAAATGTGAACTGACGTTCGAAAATAAAACATTTGAAAACGGACCATTTTCGACATTTCTGAAGCATGACATAATGGGGGGGTGTTATCTCTTTTGTCGAAAATCAGCCGTTTTTGCTCGAACATTAAATGCCTCCAAATGGTATTTATTTCACTTCCCGAGCCCCTGGAAGCATGAAAATCACTTTAAACATGCTAATTTTAGCTCTAACACTGATGATCCTCCTACAAATGTGAACTGACGTTCAAAAATAAAACATTTGAAAACGGACCATTTTCCACATTTCTGAAGCATGAGGTAATGGGGGGGTGTTATCTCTTTTGTCGAAAATCAGCCGTTTTTGCTCGAACATTAAATGCCTCCAAATGGTATTTAATTAACTTCCCGGGGTGAAGAAACCCTTTTTGAGAACTCAGAGTGAGTAAATTGGCCATTTTCATGCACTTTTAACCATTCCATAAATCTTGTGTTTTGGGCCCCTGGAAGCATGAAAATCACTTTAAACATGCTAATTTTAGCTCTAACACTGATGATCCACCTACAAATGTGAACTGACGTTCAAAAATAAAACATTTGAAAACGGACCATTTTCCACATTTCTGAAGCATGACGTAATAGGGGGGTGTTATCTCTTTTGTCGAAAATCAGCCGTTTTTGCTCGAACATTAAATGCCTCCAAATGGTATTTCATTAACTTCCCGAGCCCCTGGAAGCATGAAAATCACTTTAAACATGCTCATTTTAGCTCTAACACTGATGATCCACCTACAAATGTGAACTGACGTTCAAAAATAAAACATTTGAAAACGGACCATTTTCCACATTTCTGAAGCATGACGTAATGGGGGGGGTGTTATCTCTTTTGTCAAAAATCAGCCGTTTTTGCTCGAACGTTAAATGCCTCCAAATGGTATTTAATTAACTTCCCGAGCCCCTTGAAGCATGAAAATCACTTTAAACATGCTAATTTTAGCTCTAACACTGATGATCCACCTACAAATGTGAACTGACGTTCAAAAATAAAACATTTGAAAACGGACCATTTTCCACATTTCTGAAGCATGACGTAATGGGGGGGTGTTATCTCTTTTGTCGAAAATCAGCCGTTTTTGCTCGAACATTAAATGCCTCCAAATGGTATTTATTTCACTTCCCGGGGTGAAGAAACCCTTTTTGAGAACTCAGAGTGAGTAAATTGGCCATTTTCATGCACTTTTAACCATTCCATTAATCTTGTGTTTTGGGCCCCTGGAAGCATGAAAATCACTTTAAACATGCTAATTTTAGCTCTAACACTGATGATCCACCTACAAATGTGAACTGACGTTAAAAAATAAAACATTTGAAAACGGACCATTTTCCACATTTCTGAAGCATGACGTAATGGGGGGGTGTTATCTCTTTTGTCGAAAATCAGCCGTTTTTGCTCGAACATTAAATGCCTCCAAATGGTATTTAATTAACTTCCCGAGCCCCTAGAAGCATGAAAATCACTTTAAACATGCTAATTTTAGCTCTAACACTGATGATCCACCTACAAATGTGAACTGACGTTCAAAAATAAAACATTTGAAAACAGACCATTTTCCACATTTCTGAAGCATGACGTAATGGGGGGGTGTTATCTCTTTTGTCGAAAATCAGCCGTTTTTGCTCGAACATTAAATGCCTCCAAATGGTATTTATTTCCCTTCCCGAGCCCCTGGAAGCATGAAAATCACTTTAAACATGCTAATCTAATTTTAGCTCTAACACTGATGATCCACCTACAAATGTGAACTGACGTTCAAAAATAAAACATTTGAAAATTGACCATTTTCCACATTTCTGAAGCATGACGTAATGGGGGGGTGTTATCTCTTTTGTCGAAAATCAGCCGTTTTTGCTCGAACATTAAATGCCTCCAAATGGTATTTATTTCACTTCCCGGGGTGAAGAAACCCTTTTTGAGAACTCAGAGTGAGTAAATTGGCCATTTTCATGCACTTTTAACCATTCCATTAATCTTGTGTTTTGGGCCCCTGGAAGCATGAAAATCACTTTAAACATGCTAATTTTAGCTCTAACACTGATGATCCACCTACAAATGTGAACTGACGTTCAAAAATAAAACATTTGAAAACGGACCATTTTCCAAATTTCTGAAGCATGACGTAATGGGGGGGGTGTTATCTCTTTTGTCGAAAATCAGCCGTTTTTGCTCGAACATTAAATGCCTCCAAATGGTATTTAATTAACTTCCCGAGCCCCTGGAAGCATGAAAATCACTTTAAACATGCTAATTTTAGCTCTAACACTGATGATCCACCTACAAATGTGAACTGACGTTTAAAAATAAAACATTTGAAAACGGACCATTTTCCACATTTCTGAAGCATGACGTAATGGGGGGGTGTTATCTCTTTTGTCGAAAATCAGCCGTTTTTGCTCGAACATTAAATGCCTCCAAATGGTATTTAATTAACTTCCCGGGGTGAAGAAACCCTTTTTGAGAACTCAGAGTGAGTAAATTGGCCATTTTCATGCACTTTTAACCATTCCATAAATCTTGTGTTTTGGGCCCCTGGAAGCATGAAAATCACTTTAAACATGCTAATTTTAGCTCTAACACTGATGATCCACCTACAAATGTGAACTGACGTTCAAAAATAAAACATTTGAAAACGGACCATTTTCCACATTTCTGAAGCATGACGTAATGGGGGGGTGTTATCTCTTTTGTCGAAAATCAGCCGTTTTTGCTCGAACATTAAATGCCTCCAAATGGTATTTAATTAACTTCCCGAGCGCCTGGGAGCATGAAAATCACTTTAAACATGCTAATTTTAGCTCTAACACTGATGATCCACCTACAAATGTGAACTGACGTTCAAAAATAAAACATTTGAAAACGGACCATTTTCCACATTTCTGAAGCATGACGTAATGGGGGGGTGTTATCTCTTTTGTCGAAAATCAGCCGTTTTTGCTCGAACATTAAATGCCTCCAAATGGTATTTACTTCACTTCCCGAGCCCCTGGAAGCATGAAAATCACTTTAAACATGCTAATTTTAGCTCTAACACTAATGATCCACCTACAAATGTGAACTGACGTTCAAAAATAAAACATTTGAAAACGGACCATTTTCCACATTTCTGAAGCATGACGTAATGGGGGGGTGTTATCTCTTTTGTCGAAAATCAGCCGTTTTTGCTCGAACATTAAATGCCTCCAAATGGTATTTAATTAACTTCCCAAGCCCCTGGAAGCATGAAAATCACTTTAAACATGCTAATTTTAGCTCTAACACTGATGATCCACCTACTAATGTGAACTGACGTTCAAAAATAAAACATTTGAAAACGGACCATTTTCCACATTTCTGAAGCATGACGTAATGGGGGGGTGTTATCTCTTTTGTCGAAAATCAGCCGTTTTTGCTCGAACATTAAATGCCTCCAAATGGTATTTAATTAACTTCCCGGGGTGAAGAAACCCTTTTTGAGAACTCAGAGTGAGTAAATTGGCCATTTTCATGCACTTTTAACCATTCCATAAATCTTGTGTTTTGGGCCCCTGGAAGCATGAAAATCACTTTAAACATGCTAATTTTAGCTCTAACACTGATGATCCACCTACAAATGTGAACTGACGTTCAAAAATAAAACATTTGAAAACGGACCATTTTCCACATTTCTGAAGCATGACGTAATGGGGGGGTGTTATCTCTTTTGTCGAAAATCAGCCGTTTTTGCTCGAACATTAAATGCCTCCAAATGGTATTTAATTAACTTCCCGAGCCCCTGGAAGCATGAAAATCACTTTAAACATGCTAATTTTAGCTCTAACACTGATGATCCACCTACAAATGTGAACTGACGTTCAAAAATAAAACCTTTGAAAACGGACCATTTTCCACATTTCTGAAGCATGACGTAATGGGGGGGTGTTATCTCTTTTGTCGAAAATCAGCCGTTTTTGCTCGAACATTAAATGCCTCCAAATGGTATTTATTTCACTTTCCGAGCCCCTGGAAGCATGAAAATCACTTTAAACATGCTAATTTTAGCTCTAACACTGATGATCCACCTACAAATGTGAACTGACGTTCAAAAATAAAACATTTTTAAACGGACCATTTTCCACATTTCTGAAGCATGACGTAATGGGGGGGTGTTATCTCTTTTGTCGAAAATCAGCCGTTTTTGCTCGAACATTAAATGCCTCCAAATGGTATTTATTTCACTTCCCGAGCCCCTGGAAGCATGAAAATCACTTTAAACATGCTAATTTTAGCTCTAACACTGATGATCCACCTACAAATGTGAACTGACGTTCAAAAATAAAACATTTGAAAACGGACCATTTTCCACATTTCTGAAGCATGACGTAATGGGGGGGTTTTATCTCTTTTGTCGAAAATCAGCCGTTTTTGCTCGAACATTAAATGCCTCCAAATGGTATTTAATTAACTTCCCGAGCCCCTGGAAGCATGAAAATCACTTTAAACATGCTAATTTTAGCTCTAACACTGATGATCCACCTACACATGTGAACTGACGTTCAAAAATAAAACATTTGAAAACGGACCATTTTCCACATTTCTGAAGCATGACGTAATGAGGGGGTGTTATCTCTTTTGTCGAAAATCAGCCGTTTTTGCTCGAACATTAAATGCCTCCAAATGGTATTTAATTAACTTCCCGGGGTGAAGAAACCCTTTTTGAGAACTCAGAGTGAGTAAATTGGCCATTTTCATGCACTTTTAACCATTCCATAAATCTTGTGTTTTGGGCCCCTGGAAGCATGAAAATCACTTTAAACATGCTAATTTTAGCTCTAACACTGATGATCCACCTACAAATGTGAACTGACGTTCAAAAATAAAACATTTGAAAACGGACCATTTTCCAAATTTCTGAAGCATGACGTAATGGGGGGGGTGTTATCTCTTTTGTCGAAAATCAGCCGTTTTTGCTCGAACATTAAATGCCTCCAAATGGTATTTAATTAACTTCCCGAGCCCCTGGAAGCATGAAAATCACTTTAAACATGCTAATTTTAGCTCTAACACTGATGATCCACCTACAAATGTGAACTGACGTTCAAAAATAAAACATTTGAAAACGGACCATTTTCCACATTTCTGAAGCATGACGTAATGGGGGGGTGTTATCTCTTTTGTCGAAAATCAGCCGTTTTTGCTCGAACATTAAATGCCTCCAAATGGTATTTAATTAACTTCCCGAGCCCCTGGAAGCATGAAATTCACTTTAAACATGCTAATTTTAGCTCTAACACTGATGATCCACCTACAAATGTGAACTGACGTTCAAAAATAAAACATTTGAAAACGGACCATTTTCCACATTTCTGAAGCATGACGTAATGGGGGGGTGTTATCTCTTTTGTCGAAAATCAGCCGTTTTTGCTCGAACATTAAATGCCTCCAAATGGTATTTAATTAACTTCCCGGGGTGAAGAAACCCTTTTTGAGAACTCAGAGTGAGTAAATTGGCCATTTTCATGCACTTTTAACCATTCCATAAATCTTGTGTTTTGGGCCCCTGGAAGCATGAAAATCACTTTAAACATGCTAATTTTAGCTCTAACACTGATGATCCACCTACAAATGTGAACTGACGTTCAAAAATAAAACATTTGAAAACTGACCATTTTCCACATTTCTGAAGCATGACGTAATGGGGGGGTGTTATCTCTTTTGTCGAAAATCAGCCGTTTTTGCTCGAACATTAAATGCCTCCAAATGGTATTTAATTAACTTCCCGAGCCCCTGGAAAAATGAAAATCACTTTAAACATGCTAATTTTAGCTCTAACACTGATGATCCACCTACAAATGTGAACTGACGTTCAAAAATAAAACATTTGAAAACTGACCATTTTCCACATTTCTGAAGCATGACGTAATGGGGGGGTGTTATCTCTTTTGTCGAAAATCAGCCGTTTTTGCTCGAACATTAAATGCCTCCAAATGGTATTTAATTAACTTCCCGGGGTGAAGAAACCCTTTTTGAGAACTCAGAGTGAGTAAATTGGCCATTTTCATGCACTTTTAACCATTCCATAAATCTTGTGTTTTGGGCCCCTGGAAGCATGAAAATCACTTTAAACATGCTAATTTTAGCTCTAACACTGATGATCCACCTACAAATGTGAACTGACGTTCAAAAATAAAACATTTGAAAACGGACCATTTTCCACATTTCTGAAGCATGACGTAATGGGGGGGTGTTATCTCTTTTGTCGAAAATCAGCCGTTTTTGCTCGAACATTAAATGCCTCCAAATGGTATTTAATTAACTTCCCGAGCTCCTGGAAGCATGAAAATCACTTTAAACATGCTAATTTTAGCTCTAACACTGATGATCCACCTACAAATGTGAACTGACGTTCAAAAATAAAACATTTGAAAACGGACCATTTTCCACATTTCTGAAGCATGACGTAATGGGGGGGTGTTATCTCTTTTGTCGAAAATCAGCCGTTTTTGCTCGAACATTAAATGCCTCCAAATGGTATTTAATTAACTTCCCGGGGTGAAGAAACCCTTTTTGAGAACTCAGAGTGAGTAAATTGGCCATTTTCATGCACTTTTAACCATTCCATAAATCTTGTGTTTTGGGCCCCTGGAAGCATGAAAATCACTTTAAACATGCTAATTTTAGCTCTAACACTGATGATCCACCTACAAATGTGAACTGACGTTCAAAAATAAAACATTTGAAAACGGACCATTTTCCACATTTCTGAAGCATGACGTAATGGGGGGGTGTTATCTCTTTTGTCGAAAATCAGCCGTTTTTGCTCGAACATTAAATGCCTCCAAATGGTATTTAATTAACTTCCCGAGCCCCTGGAAGCATGAAAATCACTTTAAACATGCTAATTTTAGCTCTAACACTGATGATCCACCTACAAATGTGAACTGACGTTCAAAAATAAAACATTTGAAAACGGACCATTTTCCACATTTCTGAAGCATGACGTAATGGGGGGGTGTTATCTCTTTTGTCGAAAATCAGCCGTTTTTGCTCGAAAATTAAATGCCTCCAAATGGTATTTAATTAACTTCCCGGGGTGAAGAAACCCTTTTTGAGAACTCAGAGTGAGTAAATTGGCCATTTTCATGCACTTTTAACCATTCCATAAATCTTGTGTTTTGGGCCCCTGGAAGCATGAAAATCACTTTAAACATGCTAATTTTAGCTCTAACACTGATGATCCACCTACAAATGTGAACTGACGTTCAAAAATAAAACATTTGAAAACGGACCATTTTCCACATTTCTGAAGCATGACGTAATGGGGGGGTGTTATCTCTTTTGTCGAAAATCAGCCGTTTTTGCTCGAACATTAAATGCCTCCAAATGGTATTTAATTAACTTCCCGAGCCCCTGGAAGCATGAAAATCACTTTAAACATGCTAATTTTAGCTCTAACACTGATGATCCACCTACAAATGTGAACTGACGTTCGAAAATAAAACATTTGAAAACGGACCATTTTCGACATTTCTGAAGCATGACATAATGGGGGGGTGTTATCTCTTTTGTCGAAAATCAGCCGTTTTTGCTCGAACATTAAATGCCTCCAAATGGTATTTATTTCACTTCCCGAGCCCCTGGAAGCATGAAAATCACTTTAAACATGCTAATTTTAGCTCTAACACTGATGATCCACCTACAAATGTGAACTGACGTTCAAAAATAAAACATTTGAAAACGGACCATTTTCCACATTTCTGAAGCATGACGTAATGGGGGGGTGTTATCTCTTTTGTCGAAAATCAGCCGTTTTTGCTCGAACATTAAATGCCTCCAAATGGTATTTAATTAACTTCCCGAGCCCCTGGAAGCATGAAAATCACTTTAAACATGCTAATTTTAGCTCTAACACTGATGATCCACCTACAAATGTGAACTGACGTTCAAAAATAAAACATTTGAAAACGGACCATTTTCCACATTTCTGAAGCATGACGTAATGGGGGGTGTTATCTCTTTTGTCGAAAATCAGCAGTTTTTGCTCGAACATTAAATGCCTCCAAATGGTATTTAATTAACTTCCCGAGCCCCTGGAAGCATGAAAATCACTTTAAACATGCTAATTTTAGCTCTAACACTGATGATCCACCTACAAATGTGAACTGACGTTCAAAAATAAAACATTTGAAAACGGACAATTTTCCACATTTCTGAAGCATGACGTAATGGGGGGGTGTTATCTCTTTTGTCGAAAATCAGCCGTTTTTGCTCGAACATTAAATGCCTCCAAATGGTATTTAATTAACTTCCCGAGCCCCTGGAAGCATGAAAATCACTTTAAACATGCTAATTTTAGCTCTAACACTGATGATCCACCTACAAATGTGAACTGACGTTCAAAAATAAAACATTTGAAAACGGACCATTTTCCACATTTCTGAAGCATGACGTAATGGGGGGGTGTTATCTCTTTTGTCGAAAATCAGCCGTTTTTGCTCGAACATTAAATGCCTCCAAATGGTATTTAATTAACTTCCCGGGGTGAAGAAACCCTTTTTGAGAACTCAGAGTGAGTAAATTGGCCATTTTCATGCACTTTTAACCATTCCATAAATCTTGTGTTTTGGGCCCCTGGAAGCATGAAAATCACTTTAAACATGCTAATTTTAGCTCTAACACTAATTATCCACCTACAAATGTGAACTGACGTTCAAAAATAAAACATTTGAAAACGGACCATTTTCCACATTTCTGAAGCATGACGTAATGGGGGGGTGTTATCTCTTTTGTCGAAAATCAGCCGTTTTTGCTCGAACATTAAATGCCTCCAAATGGTATTTAATTAACTTCCCGAGCTCCTGGAAGCATGAAAATCACTTTAAACATGCTAATTTTAGCTCTAACACTGATGATCCACCTACAAATGTGAACTGACGTTCAAAAATAAAACATTTGAAAACGGACCATTTTCCACATTTCTGAAGCATGACGTAATGGGGGGGTGTTATCTCTTTTGTCGAAAATCAGCCGTTTTTGCTCGAACATTAAATGCCTCCAAATGGTATTTAATTAACTTCCCGGGGTGAAGAAACCCTTTTTGAGAACTCAGAGTGAGTAAATTGGCCATTTTCATGCACTTTTAACCATTCCATAAATCTTGTGTTTTGGGCCCCTGGAAGCATGAAAATCACTTTAAACATGCTAATTTTAGCTCTAACACTGATGATCCACCTACAAATGTGAACTGACGTTCAAAAATAAAACATTTGAAAACGGACCATTTTCCACATTTCTGAAGCATGACGTAATGGGGGGGTGTTATCTCTTTTGTCGAAAATCAGCCGTTTTTGCTCGAACATTAAATTCCTCCAAATGGTATTTAATTAACTTTCCGAGCCCCTGGAAGCATGAAAATCACTTTAAACATGCTAATTTTAGCTCTAACACTGATGATCCACCTACAAATGTGAACTGACGTTCAAAAATAAAACATTTGAAAACGGACCATTTTCCACATTTCTGAAGCATGACGTAATGGGGGGGTGTTATCTCTTTTGTCGAAAATCAGCCGTTTTTGCTCGAACATTAAATGCCTCCAAATGGTATTTAATTAACTTCCCGAGCCCCTGGAAGCATGAAAATCACTTTAAACATGCTAATTTTAGCTCTAACACTGATGATCCACCTACAAATGTGAACTGACGTTCAAAAATAAAACATTTGAAAACGGACCATTTTCCACATTTCTGAAGCATGACGTAATGGGGGGTGTTATCTCTTTTGTCGAAAATCAGCAGTTTTTGCTCGAACATTAAATGCCTCCAAATGGTATTTAATTAACTTCCCGAGCCCCTGGAAGCATGAAAATCACTTTAAACATGCTAATTTTAGCTCTAACACTGATGATCCACCTACAAATGTGAACTGACGTTCAAAAATAAAACATTTGAAAACGGACAATTTTCCACATTTCTGAAGCATGACGTAATGGGGGGGTGTTATCTCTTTTGTCGAAAATCAGCCGTTTTTGCTCGAACATTAAATGCCTCCAAATGGTATTTAATTAACTTCCCGAGCCCCTGGAAGCATGAAAATCACTTTAAACATGCTAATTTTAGCTCTAACACTGATGATCCACCTACAAATGTGAACTGACGTTCAAAAATAAAACATTTGAAAACGGACCATTTTCCACATTTCTGAAGCATGACGTAATGGGGGGGTGTTATCTCTTTTGTCGAAAATCAGCCGTTTTTGCTCGAACATTAAATGCCTCCAAATGGTATTTAATTAACTTCCCGGGGTGAAGAAACCCTTTTTGAGAACTCAGAGTGAGTAAATTGGCCATTTTCATGCACTTTTAAGCATTCCATAAATCTTGTGTTTTGGGCCCCTGGAAGCATGAAAATCACTTTAAACATGCTAATTTTAGCTCTAACACTAATTATCCACCTACAAATGTGAACTGACGTTCAAAAATAAAACATTTGAAAACGGACCATTTTCCACATTTCTGAAGCATGACGTAATGGGGGGGTGTTATCTCTTTTGTCGAAAATCAGCCGTTTTTGCTCGAACATTAAATGCCTCCAAATGGTATTTAATTAACTTCCCGAGCTCCTGGAAGCATGAAAATCACTTTAAACATGCTAATTTTAGCTCTAACACTGATGATCCACCTACAAATGTGAACTGACGTTCAAAAATAAAACATTTGAAAACGGACCATTTTCCACATTTCTGAAGCATGACGTAATGGGGGGGTGTTATCTCTTTTGTCGAAAATCAGCCGTTTTTGCTCGAACATTAAATGCCTCCAAATGGTATTTAATTAACTTCCCGGGGTGAAGAAACCCTTTTTGAGAACTCAGAGTGAGTAAATTGGCCATTTTCATGCACTTTTAACCATTCCATAAATCTTGTGTTTTGGGCCCCTGGAAGCATGAAAATCACTTTAAACATGCTAATTTTAGCTCTAACACTGATGATCCACCTACAAATGTGAACTGACGTTCAAAAATAAAACATTTGAAAACGGACCATTTTCCACATTTCTGAAGCATGACGTAATGGGGGGGTGTTATCTCTTTTGTCGAAAATCAGCCGTTTTTGCTCGAACATTAAATGCCTCCAAATGGTATTTAATTAACTTCCCGAGCCCCTGGAAGCATGAAAATCACTTTAAACATGCTAATTTTAGCTCTAACACTGATGATCCACCTACAAATGTGAACTGACGTTCAAAAATAAAACATTTGAAAACGGACCATTTTCCACATTTCTGAAGCATGACGTAATGGGGGGGTGTTATCTCTTTTGTCGAAAATCAGCCGTTTTTGCTCGAAAATTAAATGCCTCCAAATGGTATTTAATTAACTTCCCGGGGTGAAGAAACCCTTTTTGAGAACTCAGAGTGAGTAAATTGGCCATTTTCATGCACTTTTAACCATTCCATAAATCTTGTGTTTTGGGCCCCTGGAAGCATGAAAATCACTTTAAACATGCTAATTTTAGCTCTAACACTGATGATCCACCTACAAATGTGAACTGACGTTCAAAAATAAAACATTTGAAAACGGACCATTTTCCACATTTCTGAAGCATGACGTAATGGGGGGGTGTTATCTCTTTTGTCGAAAATCAGCCGTTTTTGCTCGAACATTAAATGCCTCCAAATGGTATTTAATTAACTTCCCGAGCCCCTGGAAGCATGAAAATCACTTTAAACATGCTAATTTTAGCTCTAACACTGATGATCCACCTACAAATGTGAACTGACGTTCAAAAATAAAACATTTGAAAACGGACCATTTTCGACATTTCTGAAGCATGACATAATGGGGGGGTGTTATCTCTTTTGTTGAAAATCAGCCGTTTTTGCTCGAACATTAAATGCCTCCAAATGGTATTTATTTCACTTCCCGAGCCCCTGGAAGCATGAAAATCACTTTAAACATGCTAATTTTAGCTCTAACACTGATGATCCACCTACAAATGTGAACTGACGTTCAAAAATAAAACATTTGAAAACGGACCATTTTCCACATTTCTGAAGCATGACGTAATGGGGGGGTGTTATCTCTTTTGTCGAAAATCAGCCGTTTTTGCTCGAACATTAAATGCCTCCAAATGGTATTTAATTAACTTCCCGAGCCCCTGGAAGCATGAAAATCACTTTAAACATGCTAATTTTAGCTCTAACACTGATGATCCACCTACAAATGTGAACTGACGTTCAAAAATAAAACATTTGAAAACGGACCATTTTCCACATTTCTGAAGCATGACGTAATGGGGGGTGTTATCTCTTTTGTCGAAAATCAGCAGTTTTTGCTCGAACATTAAATGCCTCCAAATGGTATTTAATTAACTTCCCGAGCCCCTGGAAGCATGAAAATCACTTTAAACATGCTAATTTTAGCTCTAACACTGATGATCCACCTACAAATGTGAACTGACGTTCAAAAATAAAACATTTGAAAACGGACCATTTTCCACATTTCTGAAGCATGACGTAATGGGGGGGGTGTTATCTCTTTTGTCGAAAATCAGCCGTTTTTGCTCGAACATTAAATGCCTCCAAATGGTATTTATTTCACTTCCCGAGACCCTGGAAGCATGAAAATCACTTTAAACATGCTAATTTTAGCTCTAACACTGATGATCCACCTACAAATGTGAACTGACGTTCAAAAATAAAACATTTGAAAACGGACAATTTTCCACATTTCTGAAGCATGACGTAATGGGGGGGTGTTATCTCTTTTGTCGAAAATCAGCCGTTTTTGCTCGAACATTAAATGCCTCCAAATGGTATTTAATTAACTTCCCGAGCCCCTGGAAGCATGAAAATCACTTTAAACATGCTAATTTTAGCTCTAACACTGATGATCCACCTACAAATGTGAACTGACGTTCAAAAATAAAACATTTGAAAACGGACCATTTTCCACATTTCTGAAGCATGACGTAATGGGGGGGTGTTATCTCTTTTGTCGAAAATCAGCCGTTTTTGCTCGAACATTAAATGCCTCCAAATGGTATTTAATTAACTTCCCGGGGTGAAGAAACCCTTTTTGAGAACTCAGAGTGAGTAAATTGGCCATTTTCATGCACTTTTAACCATTCCATAAATCTTGTGTTTTGGGCCCCTGGAAGCATGAAAATCACTTTAAACATGCTAATTTTAGCTCTAACACTAATTATCCACCTACAAATGTGAACTGACGTTCAAAAATAAAACATTTGAAAACGGACCATTTTCCACATTTCTGAAGCATGACGTAATGGGGGGGTGTTATCTCTTTTGTCGAAAATCAGCCGTTTTTGCTCGAACATTAAATGCCTCCAAATGGTATTTAATTAACTTCCCGAGCCCCTGGAAGCATGAAAATCACTTTAAACATGCTAATTTTAGCTCTAACACTGATGATCCACCTACAAATGTGAACTGACGTTCAAAAATAAAACATTTGAAAACGGACCATTTTCCACATTTCTGAAGCATGACGTAATGGGGGGGTGTTATCTCTTTTGTCGAAAATCAGCCGTTTTTGCTCGAACATTAAATGCCTCCAAATGGTATTTAATTAACTTCCCGAGCCCCTGGAAGCATGAAAATCACTTTAAACATGCTAATTTTAGCTCTAACACTGATGATCCACCTACAAATGTGAACTGACGTTCAAAAATAAAACATTTGAAAACGGACCATTTTCCACATTTCTGAAGCATGACGTAATGGGGGGGTGTTATCTCTTTTGTCGAAA
Source organism: Lissotriton vulgaris (assembly GCF_964263255.1). NCBI lineage: Eukaryota > Metazoa > Chordata > Amphibia > Caudata > Salamandridae > Lissotriton > Lissotriton vulgaris. Next base: position 26,996 of record NW_028241339.1, read on the forward strand.
ATCAGCCGTTTTTGCTCGAACATTAAATGCCTCCAAATGGTAGTTATTTCACTTCCCGAGCCCCTGGAAGCATGAAAATCACTTTAAACATGCTAATTTTAGCTCTAACACTGATGATCCACCTACAAATGTGAACTGACGTTCAAAAATAAAACATTTGAAAACTGACCATTTTCCACATTTCTGAAGCATGACGTAATGGGGGGGTGTTATCTCTTTTGTCGAAAATCTGCCGTTTTTGCTCGAACATTAAATGCCTCCAAATGGTATTTATTTCACTTCCCGGGGTGAAGAAACCCTTTTTGAGAACTCAGAGTGAGTAAATTGGCCATTTTCATGCACTTTTAACCATTCCATTAATCTTGTGTTTTGGGCCCCTGGAAGCATGAAAATCACTTTAAACATGCTAATTTTAGCTCTAACACTGATGATCCACCTACAAATGTGAACTGACGTTCAAAAATAAAACATTTGAAAACGGACCATTTTCCACATTTCTGAAGCATGACGTAATGGGGGGGTGTTATCTCTTTTGTCGAAAATCAGCCGTTTTTGCTCGAACATTAAATGCCTCCAAATGGTATTTAATTAACTTCCCGAGCCCCTGGAAGCATGAAAATCACTTTAAACATGCAAATTTTAGCTCTAACACTGATGATCCACCTACAAATGTGAACTGACGTTCAAAAATAAAACATTTGAAAACGGACCATTTTCCAGATTTCTGAAGCATGACGTAATGGGGGGTGTTATCTCTTTTGTCGAAAATCAGCCGTTTTTGCTCGAACATTAAATGCCTCCAAATGGTATTTAATTAACTTCCCTGGGTGAAGAAACCCTTTTTGAGAACTCAGAGTGAGTAAATTGGCCATTTTCATGCACTTTTAACCATTCCATAAATCTTGTGTTTTGGGCCCCTGGAAGCATGAAAATCACTTTAAACATGCTAATTTTAGCTCTAACACTGATGATCCACCTACAAATGTGAACTGACGTTCAAAAATAAAACATTTGAAAACGGACCATTTTCCACATTTCTGAAGCATGACGTAATGGGGGGGTGTTATCTCTTTTGTCGAAAATCAGCCGTTTTTGCTCGAACATTAAATGCCTCCAAATGGTATTTAATTAACTTCCCGAGCGCCTGGAAGCATGAAAATCACTTTAAACATGCTAATTTTAGCTCTAACACTGATGATCCACCTACAAATGTGAACTGACGTTCAAAAATAAAACATTTGAAAACGGACCATTTTCCACATTTCTGAAGCATGACGTAATGGGGGGGTGTTATCTCTTTTGTCGAAAATCAGCCGTTTTTGCTCGAACATTAAATGCCTCCAAATGGTATTTACTTCACTTCCCGAGCCCCTGGAAGCATGAAAATCACTTTAAACATGCTAATTTTAGCTCTAACACTGATGATCCACCTACAAATGTGAACTGACGTTCAAAAATAAAACATTTGAAAACGGACCATTTTCCACATTTCTGAAGCATGACGTAATGGGGGGGTGTTATCTCTTTTGTCGAAAATCAGCCGTTTTTGCTCGAACATTAAATGCCTCCAAATGGTATTTAATTAACTTCCCGAGCCCCTGGAAGCATGAAAATCACTTTAAACATGCTAATTTTAGCTCTAACACTGATGATCCACCTACAATTGTGAACTGACGTTCAAAAATAAAACATTTGAAAACGGACCATTTTCCACATTTCTGAAGCATGACGTAATGGGGGGGTGTTATCTCTTTTGTCGAAAATCAGCCGTTTTTGCTCGAACATTAAATGCCTCCAAATGGTATTTAATTAACTTCCCGGGGTGAAGAAACCCTTTTTGAGAACTCAGAGTGAGTAAATTGGCCATTTTCATGCACTTTTAACCATTCCATAAATCTTGTGTTTTGGGCCCCTGGAAGCATGAAAATCACTTTAAACATGCTAATTTTAGCTCTAACACTGATGATCCACCTACAAATGTGAACTGACGTTCAGAAATAAAACATTTGAAAACGGACCATTTTCCACATTTCTGAAGCATGACGTAATGGGGGGGTGTTATCTCTTTTGTCGAAAATCAGCCGTTTTTGCTCGAACATTAAATGCCTCCAAATGGTATTTAATTAACTTCCCGAGCCCCTGGAAGCATGAAAATCACTTTAAACATGCTAATTTTAGCTCTAACACTGATGATCCACCTACAAATGTGAACTGACGTTCAAAAATAAAACATTTGAAAACGGACCATTTTCCACATTTCTGAAGCATGACGTAATGGGGGGGTGTTATCTCTTTTGTCGAAAATCAGCCGTTTTTGCTCGAACATTAAATGCCTCCAAATGGTATTTAATTAACTTCCCGAGCCCCTGGAAGCATGAAAATCACTTTAAACATGCTAATTTTAGCTCTAACACTGATGATCCACCTACAAATGTGAACTGACGTTCAAAAATAAAACATTTGAAAACGGACCATTTTCCACATTTCTGAAGCATGACGTAATGGGGGGGTGTTATCTCTTTTGTCGAAAATCAGCCGTTTTTGCTCGAACATTAAATGCCTCCAAATGGTATTTAATTAACTTCCCGAGCCCCTGGAAGCATGAAAATCACTTTAAACATGCTAATTTTAGCTCTAACACTGATGATCCACCTACAAATGTGAACTGACGTTCAAAAATAAAACATTTGAAAACGGACCATTTTCCACATTTCTGAAGCATGACGTAATGGGGGGGTGTTATCTCTTTTGTCGAAAATCAGCCGTTTTTGCTCGAACATTAAATGCCTCCAAATGGTATTTAATTAACTTCCCGGGGTGAAGAAACCCTTTTTGAGAACTCAGAGTGAGTAAATTGGCCATTTTCATGCACTTTTAACCATTCCATAAATCTTGTGTTTTGGGCCCCTGGAAGCATGAAAATCACTTTAAACATGCTAATTTTAGCTCTAACACTGATGATCCACCTACAAATGTGAACTGACATTCAAAAATAAAACATTTGAAAACGGACCATTTTCCACATTTCTGAAGCATGACGTAATGGGGGGGGTGTTATCTCTTTTGTCGAAAATCAGCCGTTTTTGCTCGAACATTAAATGCCTCCAAATGGTATTTAATTAACTTCCCGAGCCCCTGGAAGCATGAAAATCACTTTAAACATGCTAATTTTAGCTCTAACACTGATGATCCACCTACAAATGTGAACTGACGTTCAAAAATAAAACATTTGAAAACGGACCATTTTCCACATTTCTGAAGCATGACGTAATGGGGGGGTGTTATCTCTTTTGTCGAAAATCAGCCGTTTTTGCTCGAACATTAAATGCCTCCAAATGGTATTTATTTCACTTCCCGAGCCCCTGGAAGCATGAAAATCACTTTAAACATGCTAATTTTAGCTCTAACACTGATGATCCACCTACAAATGTGAACTGACGTTCAAAAATAAAACATTTGAAAACGGACCATTTTTCACATTTCTGAAGCATGACGTAATGGGGGGGTGTTATCTCTTTTGTCGAAAATCAGCCGTTTTTGCTCGAACATTAAATGCCTCCAAATGGTATTTATTTCACTTCCCGAGCCCCTGGAAGCATGAAAATCACTTTAAACATGCTAATTTTAGCTCTAACACTGATGATCCACCTACAAATGTGAACTGACGTTCAAAAATAAAACATTTGAAAACGGACCATTTTCCACATTTCTGAAGCATGACGTAATGGGGGGGTGTTATCTCTTTTGTCGAAAATCAGCCGTTTTTGCTCGAACATTAAATGCCTCCAAATGGTATTTAATTAACTTCCCGAGCCCCTGGAAGCATGAAAATCACTTTAAACATGCTAATTTTAGCTCTAACACTGATGATCCACCTACAAATGTGAACTGACGTTCAAAAATAAAACATTTGAAAACGGACCATTTTCCACATTTCTGAAGCATGACGTAATGGGGGGGTGTTATCTCTTTTGTCGAAAATCAGCCGTTTTTGCTCGAACATTAAATGCCTCCAAATGGTATTTAATTAACTTCCCGGGGTGAAGAAACCCTTTTTGAGAACTCAGAGTGAGTAAATTGGCCATTTTCATGCACTTTTAACCATTCCATAAATCTTGTGTTTTGGGCCCCTGGAAGCATGAAAATCACTTTAAACATGCTAATTTTAGCTCTAACACTGATGATCCACCTACAAATGTGAACTGACGTTCAAAAATAAAACATTTGAAAACAGACCATTTTCCACATTTCTGAAGCATGACGTAATGGGGGGGTGTTATCTCTTTTGTCGAAAATCAGCCGTTTTTGCTCGAACATTAAATGCCTCCAAATGGTATTTAATTAACTTCCCGAGCCCCTGGAAGCATGAAAATCACTTTAAACATGCTAATTTTAGCTCTAACACTGATGATCCACCTACAAATGTGAACTGAAGTTCAAAAATAAAACATTTGAAAACGGACCATTTTCCACATTTCTGAAGCATGACGTAATGGGGGGGGGTGTTATCTCTTTTGTCGAAAATCAGCCGTTTTTGCTCGAACATTAAATGCCTCCAAATGGTATTTAATTAACTTCCCGAGCCCCTTGAAGCATGAAAATCACTTTAAACATGCTAATTTTAGCTCTAACACTGATGATCCACCTACAAATGTGAACTGACGTTCAAAAATAAAACATTTGAAAACGGACCATTTTCCACATTTCTGAAGCATGACGTAATGGGGGGGTGTTATCTCTTTTGTCGAAAATCAGCCGTTTTTGCTCGAACATTAAATGCCTCCAAATGGTAGTTATTTCACTTCCCGAGCCCCTGGAAGCATGAAAATCACTTTAAACATGCTAATTTTAGCTCTAACACTGATGATCCACCTACAAATGTGAACTGACGTTCAAAAATAAAACATTTGAAAACGGACCATTTTCCACATTTCTGAAGCATGACGTAATGGGGGGGTGTTATCTCTTTTGTCGAAAATCAGCCGTTTTTGCTCGAACATTAAATGCCTCCAAATGGTATTTATTTCACTTCCCGGGGTGAAGAAACCCTTTTTGAGAACTCAGAGTGAGTAAATTGGCCATTTTCATGCACTTTTAACCATTCCATTGATCTTGTGTTTTGGGCCCCTGGAAGCATGAAAATCACTTTAAACATGCTAATTTTAGCTCTAACACTGATGATCCACCTACAAATGTGAACTGACGTTCAAAAATAAAACATTTGAAAACGGACCATTTTCCACATTTCTGAAGCATGACGTAATGGGGGGGTGTTATCTCTTTTGTCGAAAATCAGCCGTTTTTGCTCGAACATTAAATGCCTCCAAATGGTATTTATTTCACTTCCCGAGCCCCTGGAAGCATGAAAATCACTTTAAACATGCTAATTTTAGCTCTAACACTGATGATCCACCTACAAATGTGAACTGACGTTCAAAAATAAAACATTTGAAAACTGACCATTTTCCACATTTCTGAAGCATGACGTAATGGGGGGGTGTTATCTCTTTTGTCGAAAATCTGCCGTTTTTGCTCGAACATTAAATGCCTCCAAATGGTATTTATTTCACTTCCCGGGGTGAAGAAACCCTTTTTGAGAACTCAGAGTGAGTAAATTGGCCATTTTCATGCACTTTTAACCATTCCATTAATCTTGTGTTTTGGGCCCCTGGAAGCATGAAAATCACTTTAAACATGCTAATTTTAGCTCTAACACTGATGATCCACCTACAAATGTGAACTGACGTTCAAAAATAAAACATTTGAAAACGGACCATTTTCCACATTTCTGAAGCATGACGTAATGGGGGGGTGTTATCTCTTTTGTCGAAAATCAGCCGTTTTTGCTCGAACATTAAATGCCTCCAAATGGTATTTAATTAACTTCCCGAGCCCCTGCAAGCATGAAAATCACTTTAAACATGCAAATTTTAGCTCTAACACTGATGATCCACCTACAAATGTGAACTGACGTTCAAAAATAAAACATTTGAAAACGGACCATTTTCCAGATTTCTGAAGCATGACGTAATGGGGGGGTGTTATCTCTTTTGTCGAAAATCAGCCGTTTTTGCTCGAACATTAAATGCCTCCAAATGGTATTTAATTAACTTCCCTGGGTGAAGAAACCCTTTTTGAGAACTCAGAGTGAGTAAATTGGCCATTTTCATGCACTTTTAACCATTCCATAAATCTTGTGTTTTGGGCCCCTGGAAGCATGAAAATCACTTTAAACATGCTAATTTTAGCTCTAACACTGATGATCCACCTACAAATGTGAACTGACGTTCAAAAATAAAACATTTGAAAACGGACCATTTTCCACATTTCTGAAGCATGACGTAATGGGGGGGTGTTATCTCTTTTGTCGAAAATCAGCCGTTTTTGCTCGAACATTAAATGCCTCCAAATGGTATTTAATTAACTTCCCGAGCGCCTGGAAGCATGAAAATCACTTTAAACATGCTAATTTTAGCTCTAACACTGATGATCCACCTACAAATGTGAACTGACGTTCAAAAATAAAACATTTGAAAACGGACCATTTTCCACATTTCTGAAGCATGACGTAATGGGGGGTGTTATCTCTTTTGTCGAAAATCAGCCGTTTTTGCTCGAACATTAAATGCCTCCAAATGGTATTTACTTCACTTCCCGAGCCCCTGGAAGCATGAAAATCACTTTAAACATGCTAATTTTAGCTCTAACACTGATGATCCACCTACAAATGTGAACTGACGTTCAAAAATAAAACATTTGAAAACGGACCATTTTCCACATTTCTGAAGCATGACGTAATGGGGGGGTGTTATCTCTTTTGTCGAAAATCAGCCGTTTTTGCTCGAACATTAAATGCCTCCAAATGGTATTTAATTAACTTCCCGAGCCCCTGGAAGCATGAAAATCACTTTAAACATGCTAATTTTAGCTCTAACACTGATGATCCACCTACAAATGTGAACTGACGTTCAAAAATAAAACATTTGAAAACTGACCATTTTCCACATTTCTGAAGCATGACGTAATGGGGGGGTGTTATCTCTTTTGTCGAAAATCAGCCGTTTTTGCTCGAACATTAAATGCCTCCAAATGGTATTTAATTAACTTCCCGGGGTGAAGAAACCCTTTTTGAGAACTCAGAGTGAGTAAATTGGCCATTTTCATGCACTTTTAACCATTCCATAAATCTTGTGTTTTGGGCCCCTGGAAGCATGAAAATCACTTTAAACATGCTAATTTTAGCTCTAACACTGATGATCCACCTACAAATGTGAACTGACGTTCAGAAATAAAACATTTGAAAACGGACCATTTTCCACATTTCTGAAGCATGACGTAATGGGGGGGTGTTATCTCTTTTGTCGAAAATCAGCCGTTTTTGCTCGAACATTAAATGCCTCCAAATGGTATTTAATTAACTTCCCGAGCCCCTGGAAGCATGAAAATCACTTTAAACATGCTAATTTTAGCTCTAACACTGATGATCCACCTACAAATGTGAACTGACGTTCAAAAATAAAACATTTGAAAACGGACCATTTTCCACATTTCTGAAGCATGACGTAATGGGGGGGTGTTATCTCTTTTGTCGAAAATCAGCCGTTTTTGCTCGAACATTAAATGCCTCCAAATGGTATTTAATTAACTTCCCGAGCCCCTGGAAGCATGAAAATCACTTTAAACATGCTAATTTTAGCTCTAACACTGATGATCCACCTACAAATGTGAACTGACGTTCAAAAATAAAACATTTGAAAACGGACCATTTTCCACATTTCTGAAGCATGACGTAATGGGGGGGTGTTATCTCTTTTGTCGAAAATCAGCCGTTTTTGCTCGAACATTAAATGCCTCCAAATGGTATTTAATTAACTTCCCGAGCCCCTGGAAGCATGAAAATCACTTTAAACATGCTAATTTTAGCTCTAACACTGATGATCCACCTACAAATGTGAACTGACGTTCAAAAATAAAACATTTGAAAACGGACCATTTTCCACATTTCTGAAGCATGACGTAATGGGGGGGTGTTATCTCTTTTGTCGAAAATCAGCCGTTTTTGCTCGAACATTAAATGCCTCCAAATGGTATTTAATTAACTTCCCGGGGTGAAGAAACCCTTTTTGAGAACTCAGAGTGAGTAAATTGGCCATTTTCATGCACTTTTAACCATTCCATAAATCTTGTGTTTTGGGCCCCTGGAAGCATGAAAATCACTTTAAACATGCTAATTTTAGCTCTAACACTGATGATCCACCTACAAATGTGAACTGACATTCAAAAATAAAACATTTGAAAACGGACCATTTTCCACATTTCTGAAGCATGACGTAATGGGGGGGGTGTTATCTCTTTTGTCGAAAATCAGCCGTTTTTGCTCGAACATTAAATGCCTCCAAATGGTATTTAATTAACTTCCCGAGCCCCTGGAAGCATGAAAATCACTTTAAACATGCTAATTTTAGCTCTAACACTGATGATCCACCTACAAATGTGAACTGACGTTCAAAAATAAAACATTTGAAAACGGACCATTTTCCACATTTCTGAAGCATGACGTAATGGGGGGGTGTTATCTCTTTTGTCGAAAATCAGCCGTTTTTGCTCGAACATTAAATGCCTCCAAATGGTATTTATTTCACTTCCCGGGCCCCTGGAAGCATGAAAATCACTTTAAACATGCTAATTTTAGCTCTAACACTGATGATCCACCTACAAATGTGAACTGACGTTCAAAAATAAAACATTTGAAAACGGACGATTTTTCACATTTCTGAAGCATGACGTAATGGGGGGGTGTTATCTCTTTTGTCGAAAATCAGCCGTTTTTGCTCGAACATTAAATGCCTCCAAATGGTATTTATTTCACTTCCCGAGCCCCTGGAAGCATGAAAATCACTTTAAACATGCTAATTTTAGCTCTAACACTGATGATCCACCTACAAATGTGAACTGACGTTCAAAAATAAAACATTTGAAAACGGACCATTTTCCACATTTCTGAAGCATGACGTAATGGGGGGGTGTTATCTCTTTTGTCGAAAATCAGCCGTTTTTGCTCGAACATTAAATGCCTCCAAATGGTATTTAATTAACTTCCCGAGCCCCTGGAAGCATGAAAATCACTTTAAACATGCTAATTTTAGCTCTAACACTGATGATCCACCTACAAATGTGAACTGACGTTCAAAAATAAAACATTTGAAAACGGACCATTTTCCACATTTCTGAAGCATGACGTAATGGGGGGGTGTTATCTCTTTTGTCGAAAATCAGCCGTTTTTGCTCGAACATTAAATGCCTCCAAATGGTATTTAATTAACTTCCCGGGGTGAAGAAACCCTTTTTGAGAACTCAGAGTGAGTAAATTGGCCATTTTCATGCACTTTTAACCATTCCATAAATCTTGTGTTTTGGGCCCCTGGAAGCATGAAAATCACTTTAAACATGCTAATTTTAGCTCTAACACTGATGATCCACCTACAAATGTGAACTGACGTTCAAAAATAAAACATTTGAAAACGGACCATTTTCCACATTTCTGAAGCATGACGTAATGGGGGGGTGTTATCTCTTTTGTCGAAAATCAGCCGTTTTTGCTCGAACATTAAATGCCTCCAAATGGTATTTAATTAACTTCCCGAGCCCCTGGAAGCATGAAAATCACTTTAAACATGCTAATTTTAGCTCTAACACTGATGATCCACCTACAAATGTGAACTGACGTTCAAAAATAAAACATTTGAAAACGGACCATTTTCCACATTTCTGAAGCATGACGTAATGGGGGGGTGTTATCTCTTTTGTCGAAAATCAGCCGTTTTTGCTCGAACATTAAATGCCTCCAAATGGTATTTAATTAACTTCCCGAGCCCCTGGAAGCATGAAAATCACTTTAAACATGCTAATTTTAGCTCTAACACTGATGATCCACCTACAAATGTGAACTGACGTTCAAAAATAAAACATTTGAAAACGGACCATTTTCCACATTTCTGAAGCATGACGTAATGGGGGGGTGTTATCTCTTTTGTCGAAAATCAGCCGTTTTTGCTCGAACATTAAATGCCTCCAAATGGTATTTAATTAACTTCCCGGGGTGAAGAAACCCTTTTTGAGAACTCAGAGTGAGTAAATTGGCCATTTTCATGCACTTTTAACCATTCCATAAATCTTGTGTTTTGGGCCCCTGGAAGCATGAAAATCACTTTAAACATGCTAATTTTAGCTCTAACACTGATGATCCACCTACAAATGTGAACTGACATTCAAAAATAAAACATTTGAAAACGGACCATTTTCCACATTTCTGAAGCATGACGTAATGGGGGGGGTGTTATCTCTTTTGTCGAAAATCAGCCGTTTTTGCTCGAACATTAAATGCCTCCAAATGGTATTTAATTAACTTCCCGAGCCCCTGGAAGCATGAAAATCACTTTAAACATGCTAATTTTAGCTCTAACACTGATGATCCACCTACAAATGTGAACTGACGTTCAAAAATAAAACATTTGAAAACGGACCATTTTCCACATTTCTGAAGCATGACGTAATGGGGGGGTGTTATCTCTTTTGTCGAAAATCAGCCGTTTTTGCTCGAACATTAAATGCCTCCAAATGGTATTTATTTCACTTCCCGAGCCCCTGGAAGCATGAAAATCACTTTAAACATGCTAATTTTAGCTCTAACACTGATGATCCACCTACAAATGTGAACTGACGTTCAAAAATAAAACATTTGAAAACGGACCATTTTTCACATTTCTGAAGCATGACGTAATGGGGGGGTGTTATCTCTTTTGTCGAAAATCAGCCGTTTTTGCTCGAACATTAAATGCCTCCAAATGGTATTTATTTCACTTCCCGAGCCCCTGGAAGCATGAAAATCACTTTAAACATGCTAATTTTAGCTCTAACACTGATGATCCACCTACAAATGTGAACTGACGTTCAAAAATAAAACATTTGAAAACGGACCATTTTCCACATTTCTGAAGCATGACGTAATGGGGGGGTGTTATCTCTTTTGTCGAAAATCAGCCGTTTTTGCTCGAACATTAAATGCCTCCAAATGGTATTTAATTAACTTCCCGAGCCCCTGGAAGCATGAAAATCACTTTAAACATGCTAATTTTAGCTCTAACACTGATGATCCACCTACAAATGTGAACTGACGTTCAAAAATAAAACATTTGAAAACGGACCATTTTCCACATTTCTGAAGCATGACGTAATGGGGGGGTGTTATCTCTTTTGTCGAAAATCAGCCGTTTTTGCTCGAACATTAAATGCCTCCAAATGGTATTTAATTAACTTCCCGGGGTGAAGAAACCCTTTTTGAGAACTCAGAGTGAGTAAATTGGCCATTTTCATGCACTTTTAACCATTCCATAAATCTTGTGTTTTGGGCTCCTGGAAGCATGAAAATCACTTTAAACATGCTAATTTTAGCTCTAACACTGATGATCCACCTACAAATGTGAACTGACGTTCAAAAATAAAACATTTGAAAACGGACCATTTTCCACATTTCTGAAGCATGACGTAATGGGGGGGTGTTATCTCTTTTGTCGAAAATCAGCCGTTTTTGCTCGAACATTAAATGCCTCCAAATGGTATTTAATTAACTTCCCGAGCCCCTGGAAGCATGAAAATCACTTTAAACATGCTAATTTTAGCTCTAACACTGATGATCCACCTACAAATGTGAACTGACGTTCAAAAATAAAACATTTGAAAACGGACCATTTTCCACATTTCTGAAGCATGACGTAATGGGGGGGTGTTATCTCTTTTGTCGAAAATCAGCCGTTTTTGCTCGAACATTAAATACCTCCAAATGGTATTTAATTAACTTCCTGGGGTGAAGAAACCCTTTTTGAGAACTCAGAGTGAGTAAATTGGCCATTTTCATGCACTTTTAACCATTCCATAAATCTTGTGTTTTGGGCCCCTGGAAGCCTGAAAATCACTTTAAACATGCTAATTTTAGCTCTAACACTGATGATCCACCTACAAATGTGAACTGACGTTCAAAAATAAAACATTTGAAAACGGACCATTTTCCACATTTCTGAAGCATGACGTAATGGGGGGGTGTTATCTCTTTTGCCGAAAATCAGCCGTTTTTGCTCGAACATTAAATGCCTCCAAATGGTATTTAATTAACTTCCCGAGCCCCTGGAAGCATGAAAATCACTTTAAACATGCTAATTTTAGCTCTAACACTGATGATCCACCTACAAATGTGAACTGACGTTCAAAAATAAAACATTTGAAAACGGACCATTTTCCACATTTCTGAAGCATGACGTAATGGGGGGGTGTTATCTCTTTTGTCGAAAATCAGCCGTTTTTGCTCGAACATTAAATGCCTCCAAATGGTATTTAATTAACTTCCCGGGGTGAAGAAACCCTTTTTGAGAACTCAGAGTGAGTAAATTGGCCATTTTCATGCACTTTTAACCATTCCATAAATCTTGTGTTTTGGGCCCTTGGAAGCATGAAAATCACTTTAAACATGCTAATTTTAGCTCTAACACTGATGATCCACCTACAAATGTGAACTGACGTTCAAAAATAAAACATTTGAAAACGGACCATTTTCCACATTTCTGAAGCATGACGTAATGGGGGGGTGTTATCTCTTTTGTCGAAAATCAGCCGTTTTTGCTCGAACATCAAATGCCTCCAAATGGTATTTAATTAACTTCCCGAGCCCCTGGAAGCATGAAAATCACTTTAAACATGCTAATTTTAGCTCTAACACTGATGATCCACCTACAAATGTGAACTGACGTTCAAAAATAAAACATTTGAAAACGGACCATTTTCCACATTTCTGAAGCATGACGTAATGGGGGGGGTGTTATCTCTTTTGTCGAAAATCAGCCGTTTTTGCTCGAACATTAAATGCCTCCAAATGGTATTTAATTAACTTCCCGGGGTGAAGAAACCCTTTTTGAGAACTCAGAGTGAGTAAATTGGCCATTTTCATGCACTTTTAACCATTCCATAAATCTTGTGTTTTGGGCCCCTGGAAGCATGAAAATCACTTTAAAATGCTAATTTTAGCTCTAACACTGATGATCCACCTACAAATGTGAACTGACGTTCAAAAATAAAACATTTGAAAACGGACCATTTTCCACATTTCTGAAGCATGACGTAATGGGGGGGGTGTTATCTCTTTTGTCGAAAATCAGCCGTTTTTGCTCGAACATTAAATGCCTTCAAATGGTATTTAATTAACTTCCCGAGCCCCTGGAAGCATGAAAATCACTTTAAACATGCTAATTTTAGCTCTAACACTGATGATCCACCTACAAATGTGAACTGACGTTCAAAAATAAAACTTTTGAAAACGGACCATTTTCCACATTTCTGAAGCATGACGTAATGGGGGGGTGTTATCTCTTTTGTCGAAAATCAGCCGTTTTTGCTCGAACATTAAATGCCTCCAAATGGTATTTAATTAACTTCCCGGGGTGAAGAAACCCTTTTTGAGAACTCAGAGTGAGTAAATTGGCCATTTTCATGCACTTTTAACCATTCCATAAATCTTGTGTTTTGGGCCCCTGGAAGCATGAAAATCACTTTAAACATGCTAATTTTAGCTCTAACACTGATGATCCACCTACAAATGTGAACTGACGTTCAAAAATAAAACATTTGAAAACGGACCATTTTCCACATTTCTGAAGCATGACGTAATGGGGGGGTGTTATCTCTTTTGTCGAAAATCAGCCGTTTTTGCTCGAACATTAAATGCCTCCAAATGGTATTTAATTAACTTCCCGAGCCCCTGGAAGCATGAAAATCACTTTAAACATGCAAATTTTAGCTCTAACACTGATGATCCACCTACAAATGTGAACTGACGTTCAAAAATAAAACATTTGAAAACGGACCATTTTCGACATTTCTGAAGCATGACGTAATGGGGGGGTGTTATCTCTTTTGTCGAAAATCAGCCGTTTTTGCTCGAACATTAAATGCCTCCAAATGGTATTTATTTCACTTCCCAAGCCCCTGGAAGCATGAAAATCACTTTAAACATGCTAATTTTAGCTCTAACACTGATGATCCACCTACAAATGTGAACTGACGTTCAAAAATAAAACATTTGAAAACGGACCATTTTCCACATTTCTGAAGCATGACGTAATTGGGGGGGTGTTATCTCTTTTGTCGAAAATCAGCCGTTTTTGCTCGAACATTAAATGCCTCCAAATGGTATTTAATTAACTTCCCGGGGTGAAGAAACCCTTTTTGAGAACTCAGAGTGAGTAAATTGGCCATTTTCATGCACTTTTAACCATTCCATTAATCTTGTGTTTTGGGCCCCTGGAAGCATGAAAATCACTTTAAACATGCTAATTTTAGCTCTAACACTGATGATCCACCTACAAATGTGAACTGACGTTCAAAAATAAAACATTTGAAAACGGACCATTTTCCACATTTCTGAAGCATGACGTAATGGGGGGGTGTTATCTCTTTTGTCGAAAATCAGCCGTTTTTGCTCGAACATTAAATGCCTCCAAATGGTATTTAATTAACTTCCCGAGCCCCTGGAAGCATGAAAATCACTTTAAACATGCTAATTTTAGCTCTAACACTGATGATCCACCTACAAATGTGAACTGACGTTCAAAAATAAAACATTTGAAAACGGACAATTTTCCACATTTCTGAAGCATGACGTAATGGGGGGGTGTTATCCCTTTTGTCGAAAATCAGCCGTTTTTGCTCGAACATTAAATGCCTCCAAATGGTATTTAATTAACTTCCCGAGCCCCTGGAAGCATGAAAATCACTTTAAACATGCTAATTTTAGCTCTAACACTGATGATCCACCTACAAATGTGAACTGACGTTCAAAAATAAAACATTTGAAAACGGACCATTTTCCACATTTCTGAAGCATGACGTAATGGGGGGGTGTTATCTCTTTTGTCGAAAATCAGCCGTTTTTGCTCGAACATTAAATGCCTCCAAATGGTATTTAATTAACTTCCCGAGCCCCTGGAAGCATGAAAATCACTTTAAACATGCTAATTTTAGCTCTAACACTGATGATCCACCTACAAATGTGAACTGACGTTCAAAAATAAAACATTTGAAAACGGACCATTTTCCAAATTTCTGAAGCATGACGTAATGGGGGGGTGTTATCTCTTTTGTCGAAAATCAGCAGTTTTTGCTCGAACATTAAATGCCTCCAAATGGTATTTAATTAACTTCCCGAGCCCCTGGAAGCATGAAAATCACTTTAAACATGCTAATTTTAGCTCTAACACTGATGATCCACCTACAAATGTGAGCTGACGTTCAAAAATAAAACATTTGAAAACGGACAATTTTCCACATTTCTGAAGCATGACGTAATGGGGGGGTGTTATCTCTTTTGTCGAAAATCAGCCGTTTTTGCTCGAACATTAAATGCCTCCAAATGGTATTTAATTAACTTCCCGAGCCCCTGGAAGCATGAAAATCACTTTAAACATGCTAATTTTAGCTCTAACACTGATGATCCACCTACAAATGTGAACTGACGTTCAAAAATAAAACATTTGAAAACGGACCATTTTCCACATTTCTGAAGCATGACGTAATGGGGGGGTGTTATCTCTTTTGTCGAAAATCAGCCGTTTTTGCTCGAACATTAAATGCCTCCAAATGGTATTTAATTAACTTCCAGAGCCCCTGGAAGCATGAAAATCACTTTAAACATGCTAATTTTAGCTCTAACACTGATGATCCACCTACAAATGTGAACTGACGTTCAAAAATAAAACATTTGAAAACGGACCATTTTCCACATTTCTGAAGCATGACGTAATGGGGGGGTGTTATCTCTTTTGTCGAAAATCAGCCGTTTTTGCTCGAACATTAAATGCCTCCAAATGGTATTTAATTAACTTCCCGAGCCCCTGGAAGCATGAAAATCACTTTAAACATGCTAATTTTAGCTCTAACACTGATGATCCACCTACAAATGTGAACTGACGTTCAAAAATAAAACATTTGAAAACGGACCATTTTCCACATTTCTGAAGCATGACGTAATGGGGGGGTGTTATCTCTTTTGTCGAAAATCAGCCGTTTTTGCTCGAACATTAAATGCCTCCAAATGGTATTTAATTAACTTCCCGGGGTGAAGAAACCCTTTTTGAGAACTCAGAGTGAGTAAATTGGCCATTTTCATGCACTTTTAACCATTCCATAAATCTTGTGTTTTGGGCCCCTGGAAGCATGAAAATCACTTTAAACATGCTAATTTTAGCTCTAACACTGATGATCCACCTACAAATGTGAACTGACGTTCAAAAATAAAACATTTGAAAACGGACAATTTTCCACATTTCTGAAGCATGACGTAATGGGGGGGTGTTATCCCTTTTGTCGAAAATCAGCCGTTTTTGCTCGAACATTAAATGCCTCCAAATGGTATTTAATTAACTTCCCGAGCCCCTGGAAGCATGAAAATCACTTTAAACATGCTAATTTTAGCTCTAACACTGATGATCCACCTACAAATGTGAACTGACGTTCAAAAATAAAACATTTGAAAACGGACCATTTTCCAAATTTCTGAAGCATGACGTAATGGGGGGGTGTTATCTCTTTTGTCGAAAATCAGCAGTTTTTGCTCGAACATTAAATGCCTCCAAATGGTATTTAATTAACTTCCCGAGCCCCTGGAAGCATGAAAATCACTTTAAACATGCTAATTTTAGCTCTAACACTGATGATCCACCTACAAATGTGAACTGACGTTCAAAAATAAAACATTTGAAAACGGACAATTTTCCACATTTCTGAAGCATGACGTAATGGGGGGGTGTTATCTCTTTTGTCGAAAATCAGCCGTTTTTGCTCGAACATTAAATGCCTCCAAATGGTATTTAATTAACTTCCCGAGTCCCTGGAAGCATGAAAATCACTTTAAACATGCTAATTTTAGCTCTAACACTGATGATCCACCTACAAATGTGAACTGACGTTCAAAAATAAAACATTTGAAAACGGACCATTTTCCACATTTCTGAAGCATGACGTAATGGGGGGGTGTTATCTCTTTTGTCGAAAATCAGCCGTTTTTGCTCGAACATTAAATGCCTCCAAATGGTATTTAATTAACTTCCAGAGCCCCTGGAAGCATGAAAATCACTTTAAACATGCTAATTTTAGCTCTAACACTGATGATCCACCTACAAATGTGAACTGACGTTCAAAAATAAAACATTTGAAAACGGACCATTTTCCACATTTCTGAAGCATGACGTAATGGGGGGGTGTTATTTCTTTTGTCGAAAATCAGCCGTTTTTGCTCGAACATTAAATGCCTCCAAATGGTATTTAATTAACTTCCCGAGCCCCTGGAAGCATGAAAATCACTTTAAACATGCTAATTTTAGCTCTAACACTGATGATCCACCTACAAATGTGAACTGACGTTCAAAAATAAAACATTTGAAAACGGACCATTTTCCACATTTCTGAAGCATGACGTAATGGGGGGGTGTTATCTCTTTTGTCGAAAATCAGCCGTTTTTGCTCGAACATTAAATGCCTCCAAATGGTATTTAATTAACTTCCCGGGGTGAAGAAACCCTTTTTGAGAACTCAGAGTGAGTAAATTGGCCATTTTCATGCACTTTTAACCATTCCATAAATCTTGTGTTTTGGGCCCCTGGAAGCATGAAAATCACTTTAAACATGCTAATTTTAGCTCTAACACTAATGATCCACCTACAAATGTGAACTGACGTTCAAAAATAAAACATTTGAAAACGGACCATTTTCCACATTTCTGAAGCATGACGTAATGGGGGGGTGTTATCTCTTTTGTCGAAAATCAGCCGTTTTTGCTCGAACATTAAATGCCTCCAAATGGTATTTAATTAACTTCCCGAGCCCCTGGAAGCATGAAAATCACTTTAAACATGCTAATTTTAGCTCTAACACTGATGATCCACCTACAAATGTGAACTGACGTTCAAAAATAAAACATTTGAAAACGGACCATTTTCCACATTTCTGAAGCATGACGTAATGGGGGGGTGTTATCTCTTTTGTCGAAAATCAGCCGTTTTTGCTCGAACATTAAATGCCTCCAAATGGAATTTAATTAACTTCCCGGGGTGAAGAAACCCTTTTTGAGAACTCAGAGTGAGTAAATTGGCCATTTTCATGCACTTTTAACCATTCCATAAATCTTGTGTTTTGGGTCCCTGGAAGCATGAAAATCACTTTAAACATGCTAATTTTAGCTCTAACACTGATGATCCACCTACAAATGTGAACTGACGTTCAAAAATAAAACATTTGAAAACGGACCATTTTCCACATTTCTGAAGCATGACGTAATGGGGGGGTGTTATCTCTTTTGTCGAAAATCAGCCGTTTTTGCTCGAACATTAAATGCCTCCAAATGGTATTTAATTAACTTCCCGAGCCCCTGGAAGCATGAAAATCACTTTAAACATGCTAATTTTAGCTCTAACACTGATGATCCACCTACAAATGTGAACTGACGTTCAAAAATAAAACATTTGAAAACGGACCATTTTCCACATTTCTGAAGCATGACGTAATGGGGGGGGGGGTGTTATCTCTTTTGTCGAAAATCAGCCGTTTTTGCTCGAACATTAAATGCCTCCAAATGGTATTTAATTAACTTCCCGAGCCCCTTGAAGCATGAAAATCACTTTAAACATGCTAATTTTAGCTCTAACACTGATGATCCACCTACAAATGTGAACTGACGTTCAAAAATAAAACATTTGAAAACGGACCATTTTCCACATTTCTGAAGCATGACGTAATGGGGGGGTGTTATCTCTTTTGTCGAAAATCAGCCGTTTTTGCTCGAACATTAAATGCCTCCAAATGGTATTTAATTAACTTCCCGAGCCCCTGGAAGCATGAAAATCACTTTAAACATGCTAATTTTAGCTCTAACACTGATGATCCACCTACAAATGTGAACTGACGTTCAAAAATAAAACATTTGAAAACGGACCATTTTCCACATTTCTGAAGCATGACGTAATGGGGGGGTGTTATCTCTTTTGTCGAAAATCAGCCGTTTTTGCTCGAACATTAAATGCCTCCAAATGGTATTTAATTAACTTCCCGGGGTGAAGAAACCCTTTTTGAGAACTCAGAGTGAGTAAATTGGCCATTTTCATGCACTTTTAACCATTCCATAAATCTTGTGTTTTGGGCCCCTGGAAGCATGAAAATCACTTTAAACATGCTAATTTTAGCTCTAACACTGATGATCCACCTACAAATGTGAACTGACGTTCAAAAATAAAACATTTGAAAACGGACCATTTTCCACATTTCTGAAGCATGACGTAATGGGGGGGTGTTATCTCTTTTGTCGAAAATCAGCAGTTTTTGCTCGAACATTAAATGCCTCCAAATGGTATTTAATTAACTTCCCGAGCGCCTGGAAGCATGAAAATCACTTTAAACATGCTAATTTTAGCTCTAACACTGATGATCCACCTACAAATGTGAACTGACGTTCAAAAATAAAACATTTGAAAACGGACCATTTTCCACATTTCTGAAGCATGACGTAATGGGGGGGTGTTATCTCTTTTGTCGAAAATCAGCCGTTTTTGCTCGAACATTAAATGCCTCCAAATGGTATTTACTTCACTTCCCGAGCCCCTGGAAGCATGAAAATCACTTTAAACATGCTAATTTTAGCTCTAACACTGATGATCCACCTACAAATGTGAACTGACGTTCAAAAATAAAACATTTGAAAACGGACCATTTTCCACATTTCTGAAGCATGACGTAATGGGGGGGTGTTATCTCTTTTGTCGAAAATCAGCCGTTTTTGCTCGAACATTAAATGCCTCCAAATGGTATTTAATTAACTTCCCGAGCCCCTGGAAGCATGAAAATCACTTTAAACATGCTAATTTTAGCTCTAACACTGATGATCCACCTACAAATGTGAACTGACGTTCAAAAATAAAACATTTGAAAACGGACCATTTTCCACATTTCTGAAGCATGACGTAATGGGGGGGTGTTATCTCTTTTGTCGAAAATCAGCCGTTTTTGCTCGAACATTAAATGCCTCCAAATGGTATTTAATTAACTTCCCGGGGTGAAGAAACCCTTTTTGAGAACTCAGAGTGAGTAAATTGGCCATTTTCATGCACTTTTAACCATTCCATAAATCTTGTGTTTTGGGCCCCTGGAAGCATGAAAATCACTTTAAACATGCTAATTTTAGCTCTAACACTGATGATCCACCTACAAATGTGAACTGACGTTCAAAAATAAAACATTTGAAAACGGACCATTTTCCACATTTCTGAAGCATGACGTAATGGGGGGGTGTTATCTCTTTTGTCGAAAATCAGCCGTTTTTGCTCGAACATTAAATGCCTCCAAATGGTATTTAATTAACTTCCCGAGCCCCTGGAAGCATAAAAATCACTTTAAACATGCTAATTTTAGCTCTAACACTGATGATCCACCTACAAATGTGAACTGACGTTCAAAAATAAAACATTTGAAAATTGACCATTTTCCACATTTCTGAAGCATGACGTAATGGGAGGGTGTTATCTCTTTTGTCGAAAATCAGCCGTTTTTGCTCGAACATTAAATGCCTCCAAATGGTATTTATTTCACTTCCCGAGCCCCTGGAAGCATGAAAATCACTTTAAACATGCTAATTTTAGCTCTAACACTGATGATCCACCTACAAATGTGAACTGACGTTCAAAAATAAAACATTTGAAAACGGACCATTTTCCACATTTCTGAGGCATGACGTAATGGGGGGGTGTTATCTCTTTTGTCGAAAATCAGCCGTTTTTGCTCGAACATTAAACGCCTCCAAATGGTATTTATTTCACTTCCCGAGCCCCTGGAAGCATGAAAATCACTTTAAACATGCTAATTTTAGCTCTAACACTGATGATCCACCTACAAATGTGAACTGACGTTCAAAAATAAAACATTTGAAAACGGACCATTTTCCACATTTCTGAAGCATGACGTAATGGGGGGGTGTTATCTCTTTTGTCGAAAATCAGCCGTTTTTGCTCGAACATTAAATGCCTCCAAATGGTATTTAATTAACTTCCCGAGCCCCTGGAAGCATGAAAATCACTTTAAACATGCTAATTTTAGCTCTAACACTGATGATCCACCTACAAATGTGAACTGACGTTCAAAAATAAAACATTTGAAAACGGACCATTTTCCACATTTCTGAAGCATGACGTAATGGGGGGGTGTTATCTCTTTTGTCGAAAATCAGCCGTTTTTGCTCGAACATTAAATGCCTCCAAATGGTATTTAATTAACTTCCCGGGGTGAAGAAACCCTTTTTGAGAACTCAGAGTGAGTAAATTGGCCATTTTCATGCACTTTTAACCATTCCATAAATCTTGTGTTTTGGGCCCCTGGAAGCATGAAAATCACTTTAAACATGCTAATTTTAGCTCTAACACTGATGATCCACCTACAAATGTGAACTGACGTTCAAAAGTAAAACATTTGAAAACGGACCATTTTCCACATTTCTGAAGCATGACGTAATGGGGGGGTGTTATCTCTTGTGTCGAAAATCAGCCGTTTTTGCTCGAACATTAAATGCCTCCAAATGGTATTTAATTAACTTCCCGAGCCCCTGGAAGCATGAAAATCACTTTAAACATGCTAATTTTAGCTCTAACACTGATGATCCACCTACAAATGTGAACTGACGTTCAAAAATAAAACATTTGAAAACGGACCATTTTCCACATTTCTGAAGCATGACGTAATGGGGGGGTGTTATCTCTTTTGTCGAAAATCAGCCGTTTT
This sequence comes from Lissotriton vulgaris, assembly GCF_964263255.1. Taxonomy (NCBI): domain Eukaryota; kingdom Metazoa; phylum Chordata; class Amphibia; order Caudata; family Salamandridae; genus Lissotriton; species Lissotriton vulgaris. The sequence goes on from NW_028241339.1 coordinate 48,854, forward strand.
TGCTCGAACATTAAATGCCTCCAAATGGTATTTCTTTCACTTCCCGAGCCCCTGGAAGCATGAAAATCACTTTAAACATGCTAATTTTAGCTCTAACACTGATGATCCACCTACAAATGTGAACTGACGTTCAAAAATAAAACATTTGAGAACGGATCATTTTCCACATTTCTGAAGCATGACGTAATGGGGGGGTGTTATCTCTTTTGTCGAAAATCAGCCGTTTTTGCTCGAACATTAAATGCCTCCAAATGGTATTTAATTAACTTCCCGAGCCCCTGGAAGCATGAAAATCACTTTAAACATGCTAATTTTAGCTCTAACACTGATGATCCACCTACAAATGTGAACTGACGTTCAAAAATAAAACATTTGAAAACGGACCATTTTCCACATTTCTGAAGCATGACGTAATGGGGGGGTGTTATCTCTTTTGTCGAAAATCAGCCGTTTTTGCTCAAACATTAAATGCCTCCAAATGGTATTTAATTAATTTCCCGAGCCCCTGGAAGCATGAAAATCACTTTAAACATGCTAATTTTAGCTCTAACACTGATGATCCACCTACAAATGTGAACTGACGTTCAAAAATAAAACATTTGAAAACGGACCATTTTCCACATTTCTGAAGCATGACGTAATGGGGGGGTGTTATCTCTTTTGTCGAAAATCAGCCGTTTTTGCTCGAACATTAAATGCCTCAAAATGGTATTTAATTAACTTCCCGGGGTGAAGAAACCCTTTTTGAGAACTCAGAGTGAGTAAATTGGCCATTTTCATGCACTTTTAACCATTCCATAAATCTTGTGTTTTGGGCCCCTGGAAGCATGAAAATCACTTTAAACATGCTAATTTTAGCTCTAACACTAATGATCCACCTACAAATGTGAACTGACGTTCAAAAATAAAACATTTGAAAACGGACCATTTTCCACATTTCTGAAGCATGACGTAATGGGGGGGTGTTATCTCTTTTGTCGAAAATCAGCCGTTTTTGCTCGAACATTAAATGCCTCCAAATGGTATTTAATTAACTTCCCGAGCCCCTGGAAGCATGAAAATCACTTTAAACATGCTAATTTTAGCTCTAACACTGATGATCCACCTACAAATGTGAACTGACGTTCAAAAATAAAACATTTGAAAACGGACCATTTTCCACATTTCTGAAGCATGACGTAATGGGGGGGTGTTATCTCTTTTGTCGAAAATCAGCCGTTTTTGCTCGAACATTAAATGCCTCCAAATGGTATTTAATTAACTTCCCGGGGTGAAGAAACCCTTTTTGAGAACTCAGAGTGAGTACATTGGCCATTTTCATGCACTTTTAACCATTCCATAAATCTTGTGTTTTGGGCCCCTGGAAGCATGAAAATCACTTTAAACATGCTAATTTTAGCTCTAACACTGATGATCCACCTACAAATGTGAACTGACGTTCAAAAATAAAACATTTGAAAACGGACAATTTTCCACATTTCTGAAGCATGACGTAATGGGGGGGTGTTATCCCTTTTGTCGAAAATCAGCCGTTTTTGCTCGAACATTAAATGCCTCCAAATGGTATTTAATTAACTTCCCGAGTCCCTGGAAGCATGAAAATCACTTTAAACATGCTAATTTTAGCTCTAACACTGATGATCCACCTACAAATGTGAACTGACGTTCAAAAATAAAACATTTGAAAACGGACCATTTTCCACATTTCTGAAGCATGACGTAATGGGGGGGTGTTATCTCTTTTGTCGAAAATCAGCCGTTTTTGCTCGAACATTAAATGCCTCCAAATGGTATTTAATTAACTTCCAGAGCCCCTGGAAGCATGAAAATCACTTTAAACATGCTAATTTTAGCTCTAACACTGATGATCCACCTACAAATGTGAACTGACGTTCAAAAATAAAACATTTGAAAACGGACCATTTTCCACATTTCTGAAGCATGACGTAATGGGGGGGTGTTATTTCTTTTGTCGAAAATCAGCCGTTTTTGCTCGAACATTAAATGCCTCCAAATGGTATTTAATTAACTTCCCGAGCCCCTGGAAGCATGAAAATCACTTTAAACATGCTAATTTTAGCTCTAACACTGATGATCCACCTACAAATGTGAACTGACGTTCAAAAATAAAACATTTGAAAACGGACCATTTTCCACATTTCTGAAGCATGACGTAATGGGGGGGTGTTATCTCTTTTGTCGAAAATCAGCCGTTTTTGCTCGAACATTAAATGCCTCCAAATGGTATTTAATTAACTTCCCGGGGTGAAGAAACCCTTTTTGAGAACTCAGAGTGAGTAAATTGGCCATTTTCATGCACTTTTAACCATTCCATAAATCTTGTGTTTTGGGCCCCTGGAAGCATGAAAATCACTTTAAACATGCTAATTTTAGCTCTAACACTAATGATCCACCTACAAATGTGAACTGACGTTCAAAAATAAAACATTTGAAAACGGACCATTTTCCACATTTCTGAAGCATGACGTAATGGGGGGGTGTTATCTCTTTTGTCGAAAATCAGCCGTTTTTGCTCGAACATTAAATGCCTCCAAATGGTATTTAATTAACTTCCCGAGCCCCTGGAAGCATGAAAATCACTTTAAACATGCTAATTTTAGCTCTAACACTGATGATCCACCTACAAATGTGAACTGACGTTCAAAAATAAAACATTTGAAAACGGACCATTTTCCACATTTCTGAAGCATGACGTAATGGGGGGGTGTTATCTCTTTTGTCGAAAATCAGCCGTTTTTGCTCGAACATTAAATGCCTCCAAATGGTATTTAATTAACTTCCCGGGGTGAAGAAACCCTTTTTGAGAACTCAGAGTGAGTAAATTGGCCATTTTCATGCACTTTTAACCATTCCATAAATCTTGTGTTTTGGGTCCCTGGAAGCATGAAAATCACTTTAAACATGCTAATTTTAGCTCTAACACTGATGATCCACCTACAAATGTGAACTGACGTTCAAAAATAAAACATTTGAAAACGGACCATTTTCCACATTTCTGAAGCATGACGTAATGGGGGGGTGTTATCTCTTTTGTCGAAAATCAGCCGTTTTTGCTCGAACATTAAATGCCTCCAAATGGTATTTAATTAACTTCCCGAGCCCCTGGAAGCATGAAAATCACTTTAAACATGCTAATTTTAGCTCTAACACTGATGATCCACCTACAAATGTGAACTGACGTTCAAAAATAAAACATTTGAAAACGGACCATTTTCCACATTTCTGAAGCATGACGTAATGGGGGGGGGTGTTATCTCTTTTGTCGAAAATCAGCCGTTTTTGCTCGAACATTAAATGCCTCCAAATGGTATTTAATTAACTTCCCGAGCCCCTTGAAGCATGAAAATCACTTTAAACATGCTAATTTTAGCTCTAACACTGATGATCCACCTACAAATGTGAACTGACGTTCAAAAATAAAACATTTGAAAACGGACCATTTTCCACATTTCTGAAGCATGACGTAATGGGGGGGTGTTATCTCTTTTGTCGAAAATCAGCCGTTTTTGCTCGAACATTAAATGCCTCCAAATGGTATTTAATTAACTTCCCGAGCCCCTGGAAGCATGAAAATCACTTTAAACATGCTAATTTTAGCTCTAACACTGATGATCCACCTACAAATGTGAACTGACGTTCAAAAATAAAACATTTGAAAACGGACCATTTTCCACATTTCTGAAGCATGACGTAATGGGGGGGTGTTATCTCTTTTGTCGAAAATCAGCCGTTTTTGCTCGAACATTAAATGCCTCCAAATGGTATTTAATTAACTTCCCGGGGTGAAGAAACCCTTTTTGAGAACTCAGAGTGAGTAAATTGGCCATTTTCATGCACTTTTAACCATTCCATAAATCTTGTGTTTTGGGCCCCTGGAAGCATGAAAATCACTTTAAACATGCTAATTTTAGCTCTAACACTGATGATCCACCTACAAATGTGAACTGACGTTCAAAAATAAAACATTTGAAAACGGACCATTTTCCACATTTCTGAAGCATGACGTAATGGGGGGTGTTATCTCTTTTGTCGAAAATCAGCAGTTTTTGCTCGAACATTAAATGCCTCCAAATGGTATTTAATTAACTTCCCGAGCGCCTGGAAGCATGAAAATCACTTTAAACATGCTAATTTTAGCTCTAACACTGATGATCCACCTACAAATGTGAATTGACGTTCAAAAATAAAACATTTGAAAACGGACCATTTTCCACATTTCTGAAGCATGACGTAATGGGGGGGTGTTATCTCTTTTGTCGAAAATCAGCCGTTTTTGCTCGAACATTAAATGCCTCCAAATGGTATTTACTTCACTTCCCGAGCCCCTGGAAGCATGAAAATCACTTTAAACATGCTAATTTTAGCTCTAACACTGATGATCCACCTACAAATGTGAACTGACGTTCAAAAATAAAACATTTGAAAACGGACCATTTTCCACATTTCTGAAGCATGACGTAATGGGGGGGTGTTATCTCTTTTGTCGAAAATCAGCCGTTTTTTGCTCGAACATTAAATGCCTCCAAATGGTATTTAATTAACTTCCCGGGGTGAAGAAACCCTTTTTGAGAACTCAGAGTGAGTAAATTGGCCATTTTCATGCACTTTTAACCATTCCATAAATCTTGTGTTTTGGGCCCCTGGAAGCATGAAAATCACTTTAAACATGCTAATTTTAGCTCTAACACTGATGATCCACCTACAAATGTGAACTGACGTTCAAAAATAAAACATTTGAAAACGGACCATTTTCCACATTTCTGAAGCATGACGTAATGGGGGGGTGTTATCTCTTTTGTCGAAAATCAGCCGTTTTTTGCTCGAACATTAAATGCCTCCAAATGGTATTTAATTAACTTCCCGAGCCCCTGGAAGCATAAAAATCACTTTAAACATGCTAATTTTAGCTCTAACACTGATGATCCACCTACAAATGTGAACTGACGTTCAAAAATAAAACATTTGAAAATTGACCATTTTCCACATTTCTGAAGCATGACGTAATGGGAGGGTGTTATCTCTTTTGTCGAAAATCAGCCGTTTTTGCTCGAACATTAAATGCCTCCAAATGGTATTTATTTCACTTCCCGAGCCCCTGGAAGCATGAAAATCACTTTAAACATGCTAATTTTAGCTCTAACACTGATGATCCACCTACAAATGTGAACTGACGTTCAAAAATAAAACATTTGAAAACGGACCATTTTCCACATTTCTGAGGCATGACGTAATGGGGGGTGTTATCTCTTTTGTCGAAAATCAGCCGTTTTTGCTCGAACATTAAACGCCTCCAAATGGTATTTATTTCACTTCCCGAGCCCCTGGAAGCATGAAAATCACTTTAAACATGCTAATTTTAGCTCTAACACTGATGATCCACCTACAAATGTGAACTGACGTTCAAAAATAAAACATTTGAAAACGGACCATTTTCCACATTTCTGAAGCATGACGTAATGGGGGGGTGTTATCTCTTTTGTCGAAAATCAGCCGTTTTTGCTCGAACATTAAATGCCTCCAAATGGTATTTAATTAACTTCCCGAGCCCCTGGAAGCATGAAAATCACTTTAAACATGCTAATTTTAGCTCTAACACTGATGATCCACCTACAAATGTGAACTGACGTTCAAAAAT